>NW_028318804.1:532500-832500 GCF_062004578.1 Staurois parvus
TATCTGTGCCACCTCATCAGTGCCGCCTATCAGTGCAGCCTCATCAACGCACATCAGTGAAGGAGAAAAATTACCTGTTTGCAAAATTTTATAATAGAAACAAAGAAATTTTTTTTTTTTAATTTCCTTTCTTTGTTTATAGCACAAAAAATAAAAACACCTAGTGGCGATTAAATACCACCAAAAGCTCTATATGTGTGAAAAAAGCAAAAAATGTCATATGGGTACAATGTTGCATGACTGCTCAATTGTCATTCAAAATGTGACAGCGTTGAAAGCTGAAAATTGGCCCGGGCAGAAAGAGGGTATAAGTGCCCGGTAGGCAAAGGGTTAATATTTGGGTAATTCTCAAAACTTACGGCCATTGCTGTAAAACCTTGCAGCATCGCAGGTGTGAAACCAACTTTACAGGTCTGAAATTATATATATATATATATATATATATATATATATATATATATATATATATATTTTATTTTTTTTATTTTATTTTAATATTATTATTTAAATAATTGCTGCTGTAAAAATGCCTTGTTTATCTACTTCTCGTGCAGCATGGAGAAGATCTTGTCTGTGAACTGTCACTCCTATTTACCTCTCTGGATAATACATGTGGCTCTGTGCAAGCAGAGGATGTGACATGCACTCCTGGTCATTCCCTCTTAGGAACTGCTGGAGGATTTCCAGGAAATGCTGGACTCGGCAAATCGATCACGGGGGACATTCTGGGGACTGAGGCGTGAAAGTGTCTAAGAGAGGAGCGCTATGCCAGTTTTTTTTTAACTCCCTTTCTAGAGACACAACATGTAAAACAAAACTTCTGCCACGATTTTTTTTTCTGTTTTGGACAGGATGTGCATTTTAATCTGGAATAGGATGGGAATTTTAGTTTGGGACCGGATGGGAATTTGAGCCTGGCATAGGACGGGAATTTTAGTTTGGGTCAGGACGGGAATTTTAGTTTGCGACAGAATTTGAATTTTGGACAAGATGAGAATATTAATTTGGGGTGGAATGGAAAATTAAATTTTAGAGGATATGGGAATTTTAGTTTGGGACAGGATGGGAATTTGAGTCTGGATCAGGATGGGAAGTTGAGCCTGGCATAGGGTGGGAATTTGCGCCTGGCATAGGATGGGAATTTTAATTTGGGTCAGGACGGGAATTTTAGTTTGGGTCAGGACGGGAATATTAGTTTGGGTCAGGACGGGAATATTAGTTTGGGTCAGGACGGGAATATTAGTTTGGGTCAGGACGGGAATATTAGTTTGGGTCAGGACGGGAATTTTAGTTTGGGTCAGGACGGGAATTTTAGTTTGGGTCAGGACGGGAATTTTAGTTTGGGTCAGGACGCGAATTTTAGTTTGATACAGAATGAGAATTTTAGTTTGGCTTAGGATGGGAACTTAATTTGGGATAGGTTGGCAATTTTAGTTTGGGTCAGGACGGGAATTTTAGTTTGGGACAGAATTTGAATTTCCATTTTGGACGAGATGCGAATCTTAATTTGGGGTGGAATGGAAAATTTAATATGGGAGGATATGGGAATTTTAGTTTGGGATAGAATAGGGAAGAATGTTCCTTTCCAGGCAATAGTTGTCAGACAATACAGAAAGTGAGGGAAATCTTCCCAGCAAGAAAAGCATTAGCAACAAAATTCTGAAAGAGGTTCTAAATCTTCCCCACTTTTAAAGCTGGACTCTGGGCACCAAAAAAAAAAAAAGTTTTTTAAATATATCCCACAATAGTTGCAAAAGGGTAATAATCCACTTTGTGTGCACCAAATGCCTTTGCAAACCCAGATATTACCATATAAAAGTAGCAGTGACATTGCTGTGCTGTACATACCCTATGCAGAGATAAGAACTATAGGAGGGACCCAAGCAGGCTCCACCCACTAAAGGCTGCCTACAGAAAGCTACAGGAGGGGGCGGAGACTCTACCCTCTAGTACACGGGTGTCAAGCTGGTGGCTCTCCAGCTGTTGCCAAACTACAAGTCCCATGAGGCATTGCAAGATTGACATTTACAAGCATGACTCCCAAAGGCAGAGGCATGATGGGACTTGTAGTTTCACAACAGCTGGAGGGCCGCCAGTTTGACACCCTTGCTCTACTACTATTAGCATGATCTCTACTACTATCAGCATAGCTGATTGGCTTCTTGTGATGCTGATGGTCTATGCTCTGCTGTAGAGGGACTACATTATTTTATATATTTATTTCAAGTACTTATATAGCGCCGTTAATTTTCGCAGCACTTTACATATATATTGTACATTCACACCAATCCCTAACCCTCAAGGGGTGTACAGTCTAGGGTTCCTAACTCACATTCATACATACACATACTAGGGCCAATTAAGACAGGAGCCAATTAACCTACCAGCATGTCTTTGGAGTGTGGGAGGAAACCGGAGTACCCAGAGGAAACCCACACAGGCACAGGGAGAACATGCAAACTCCATGCAGGTGGGCTGTGATTGGGATTTGAACCAAGGACCCTAGTGCTGCCAGGTGGAAGTGCTAACCATTTAGCCACTGTGCTGCCCCGAGATATACAGCCTACATTTACACTCAAGCGTGTTCTAACCAGGGGCAGACTGACAACTCATGGGACCCCGGGCAATAGGGGCCCCTGTGTCCTTGCCCAAACTCAAAAAAGCCTATGAAAAAGGTACCAGGGGCATCTCATGGGGCCCCCTACTGACCCCGGGCCCTCGGGCAGTGCCCGAGTTTCCAAATGGTCAGTCCGTCCCTGGTTCTGACACGTTCTAACTTGCACATGCCCGGACTACATGAGGCTTGCACAAAGTCAAATTCAGGTACTGCATTTAAAAAATATAGATGATATATATGATGAATTAGTGAACAGAGCTGCGTTCCTTTGCATATTTATTGTTTGCACAGGTACCTGGTATAGCGCTACCAGCACCAGAAAGACACGGAGGCGGATAGGCTGGGGCATCACTGGGCACCGACAACCTCATCTGGAGGATTTTGTGATTTCTTGCAATGGAGCTTTCAGGGCAAGTGTGCACAACTGCAGCAGCTGAAAGCAGAAAAAAAGGGAAGAGACATTAATACAAAGATCCCTTAGATTGTAAGCTCCTAGGATCA
Source organism: Staurois parvus (assembly GCF_062004578.1). NCBI lineage: Eukaryota > Metazoa > Chordata > Amphibia > Anura > Ranidae > Staurois > Staurois parvus. Next base: position 535,619 of record NW_028318804.1, read on the forward strand.
GGGCCCTCCTATCCCTCTTGTATTGAACTGTATTGTTGCTGTATTGTCTCCCATTATATTGTAAAGCGCTGAGCAAACTGTTGGCGCCATATAAATCCTGTATAATAATAATAATCCCCCGTCTCACGTTTTAACCACAAAAATATTATACGGCGCCATACATCAAGGGTTGTCCTTTTCTTTTCTTGTTGGAGCTTTGAAATGTGTACTATTTCCTACTGAAGCCAAGATGAAGGCAAACAGCTGAAATTTTACAAGGGGAAATGGTTAACCTACCAAAGCATTTGCATAACCGTCCATCCCATCCGAAATGTAACATGCTTCTCTTAAGCTTTGAACATGACCATTAGAAGATGATTGGTTACAATGCACAGCTGCCTCAGTCTTAGTAAATTCCCCTCACTGTCTTTTCCTAGCCTGCATGAAAAAAAAAAAAAAATGGAGTATAGTATGTAGGCAAGTGCAGTCTGCTTCCTCCACTGCAGGTGGCGCTCATCCGCAGCAGCACTGCAGATGGAAAGAAAGTCAGGAGGAGCATGGCTCCTCTATGGTTTATTGGGAAAGCTATCTGGTTGGATGCTGCTACCCCATATGACACTGGCAGCCATCTTGGGTCAGGCAGAGTCTATTTAAGACCCTGGCTTGGCGTGCATTTCGCACATGCGTAGTGTAGGGACAGGTCACCCGTCTGTTAGCAATAGTGACTAGCGGTAGGAAAAGGTTCCAGACGAGTAGGGAAAGGGTTTGGACAGGCCATCCTTCCTGGTATCTTCCCAATAAGGCCGCATTTCACCCCTCAATTCAGATCCTGTTGGCACATCTAAGACCAGCTCTGCTATTCATCGCTGTTGCATTCTATGAGTGTTCCCAGTCGGGTGACTTCCCACTGGGCAGTTGTAAAGTTCAAACTTTAAAGCCAATACAAGTTCTGCTTCCTGAAACAGGACTGAGTATTTACTGTGGTCACACCACGCTGCACCTTCCCACAAGAATAGTTAGTGTAGGACAAGCGGAGTTTAGATATTAGGAGACCTCTAAGAGTTGGGAATCCCTTGTAGTATCACAGAACCTGCACCCCAACACACCTTGCTTTTGTGAATGCCAAAATGCAAAAGTAACAATGCAATGAAGAAAGTTACAATAATCCTGGAGGTATAGCTTAAGGCCCCATTCACATTATTATACAGGAATTCTATAGCACCAACAGTTTGCACAGCGCTTTACAAAATGAAGGTAGACATTACAGTTACAATACAATTTTGTACAAGAGGAAACCGGGGGCCCGGCTCCTTAGAGCTTACAATCTAGGAGGAAGGGTTGACTGATACAAAAGGTATTAGCTGTGGGGGGGATGAGCAGATGGAGGAAATAAATGGTGGTTTACTAGGTAGAAGCAGGATAGGCTTCTTTAAAGAGAGAGGTTTTCAGGGATCATCTAAAAAGGTGGATCGATTAGGAGACAGCCGGACAGATTGGGGTAGGGAGTTCCATAGGATGGGAGAGGCTCAGGAGATGTCCTGGAGGAAAGCATGGGAGGGGGGTGACACGAGAACTAGAGAGCAGAAGGTCTTGGGAGGATCAAAGAGAGTGGTTTGGTTGATATTTTGAGACCAGGTTGGTGATGTAGCTGGGGGCAGAGTTGTGGATGGATTTGTAAGTTGTTGTTAGTATTTTGAATTTTATTCAATGGGCAAGTGGAGGCCAGCGGAGGGATTGGCAGAGAGGGGTGGAGGACACTGTGTGGATGCCAGTGGAGGGATTGGCAGAGAGGGGTGGAGGACACTGAATGGAAGCCAGTGGAGGGATTGGCAGAGAGGGGTGGAAGACACTGAACGGTTAGTAAGGTGGATGAGCCTGGCAGCAGTATTCATGATGGACTGGAGTAGGGATTGCCTATGTAAAGGTAAGCCAATGAGAAGGGAGGTGCAGTAGTTGAGGCGAGAGATGACCAGGGTGTGAATTCACATGGGGCAGACTCAGTGGGAGATCTGCCCGCTGAGCAGGCAGATGACAGGTCCATGTTTTCTACATAGACACATCTCCTCTATGGGCGGTCAGATCTAAATGGCCCAGATGGAGAGGAACGGATCACCATCTGTCTGTTTTTAGCAGATCAGATGTAGGCGGGTGTAAATGGACACACGTCTGTTTACACCCATCGCTCCATAGAGGAGAATGAAGGGTCCAATCGGGTCATCAGTGGGAACTTATCTGAGAGGCAGAAATTGCTCATTGCAAGGAACCCCTAGCAACCTCTGGAGGAACACTTAATGAGAAAATGTGTAGCATATGGTTTAGGTAGCATCCCAATTTTGAATTTTCCATCACCTTCTGCCCCAGTATTAGTAGTCACAAGGACAAAGAGGAGTGAATCCCCCCTAGCAAAGACACAGCCAAAAAAAAAAAAAAAAAAAGGGGTGCTGGGGTATTACTCAGTCATCATTTTGAGTTATCGCTGTTTGACCGCTTGAAAGGCCAGACCGTAATGACGTCACTCCCATGCTTGCACATGGAAGTCACTTCAGTCTGCCACAAAGCTGGTGCCGTAATTGTACTCTGAGCTGCGCAAGCGTGGGTCAGTGTACATTACCAGACAGGCAGAGAGAGGCATTTTTGACAAAAGAGACCACGAGGGCCTCCTCTGTCGTCATTAAAACCCTACCTGTTGGGAGTTTTTGAAATTTTGACTGCAATACCACTTTAAAAAGTAAGCTTCTTTTCTGCTTTCTCTTCAAGTAGAATTTTATTTAAAGAACAGAAGCTGTGCGTAAACACAATTTCCTCCTTGCGTCTTGGTTTTAACACTCTTAGACAAACCTAAGTGCGCACATCTGTGGGGAAGCACTTCTATCAGCCGCGTAATTGGCTTTGTGGCAGAGTAACAAGTACACATTTAGAGATAATGGAACACCCTCCAGGTCGGCTAAAAAGTTTGAACTCGGCGGATTCTGTGCCGACTTCTGACATATTGTTTATTAGGGATCTGCTCAGAGGGATTAAAGAGAAACCAGAAGGAATTTTTCACTTGGTTAGATTTTTTGCAATAATTACAACTAACAAAAGTCATTTAAAAAACGGGACTCACATTTTTCCGTGCCGGCTTTGTCACTTTCTCTTAATTGTATTTCACAACAACTTTTCTAAATGACTGTTGAAATAAACTCAGTTACGTGATAAGCCAACATTGTATTCGTTATTAAGGTGCCGGAAAAATTTTCTGAAGTATCCAGATGCAAAATTATGCAAGGAATTGTCATCAGAACCATCTGGAACCTCTTAAAACTGGATGAGAGCCACAAGGAAGAAGTGCTAACAGGACCGTACAGCTGCACATGCCTAAAATCCCGTAGCTCTGCATCTGAACGACGTCTATGAAGCCCCCCCATCCTGTACCACAGAGGCATTGTGTTACCCTAGAACTGACGTGATGGCAGTTACCAAAACACATAGTACTTTTGCCAAAAGCAGGGCTGCTGTTAGAAAACACGGGGCCCCATACAGCCAACCTGACAGGGCCCCCCCTCAAAAAAAAAAAACCAACAATACAATAAAAAAACCACAGTTTACTATGCTTCAGTTATGAATGAACACAGTGAGTGATCTGTACCAATCACTCCATGTGTTTATTTAGAAAAAGGGGCTGGTAAATGTGACACAGAGGCGTCCCTAGGGTTTGTGTCACCCGGTGCGGTAACACTTGGTGACACACCCTCCGACGATCCCCCGCAGAATGGATCGAATCTGCGGATTGAGCATAATGGATCGGAGTCCGATCCATTATGCTCCCCAATCCGCAGATCCGATCTAACATGCGGGGATCATCGGCATGGAAACTATACGGGGCTGACACCGGACCCGCTCCACAAAAAGGTAAGTTGTAAAGAAAGCCGACGATCCCCGCAGGATGGATTGGATCCATCCAGCGGGGATCGTCGGCTTGCTTTACAACTTACTTTTTTGTGGAGTGGGTCCGGTGTCACCCCGTGTGGTAGTGGTCACCCGGTGCGGCGCGCACCCCCCTCACCTGCCTCGGGGCGCCACTGACGTGACATATTGTGCACTTGCAGCTGCTGGTGAGAAGAACAGGGAAGCCAGCAGCACTGCAGGGGTGAATGACGCTGGAATTGATCCTCTGTATGGCTCCCACTGCAGTAGCCGATAGCCAGCAAAAGGAAGAGGAGAAGAAGGCAGATCTCAGCTGCTGCAGAGAGCCATACAGGGGATCGGTTACAGTAATTGCCCCCCCCCCATGCCAATCACCCTCCCTGCCCATGTCTGATTCACTCAGCTGCCTGGGCCCCCCTGCTGACCTGGGCCCCGTACAGGAGGACTGGTGGTACCCCCTTATCCACGGTCCTGGCCAAAAGAGAAACTGTTGGTGTGCCATTACTGGTCTCACTCTGAAAATTCAGGTTGCCTGGTTGCCTCTGGCCTTTTGAGTCACTGACACAGAACAAGCATGCAGCTTATACAGATTCCTCATCTGTGTGCTTGTTCCAGGGCAGCGACTACCAATGGCAGCCTCTATTTTGCTCATGTGCTGTTCAAGGTATGTTAATAGTCTTGCTGGATTGGATAAATAAAGGCTAAATACCTTTGCGGGGGAAAATGTTGCTCTAGGTCAGGGGTCTCCAATCTATGGCCCTCCAGGTGTTGAGGAACTGCAAGTCCCATTAGGCCTTGAAAGACTGACAGTCACAGGCAAGACTCCCAGAGGCAAGACGGGACCTGTAGTACTTCAACAGCTGGAGGGCCAAAGTTTGGAGACCCCTGCTCTAGGCTCCCCTCTGTGCTGGTTATGTCACCAAAAGCCTAGGCATTGGTGATGAGACCTTTGCTGTGGAGGAGAATCAACCAACCAATCTGAACTCTGCCTTTCTACAGAGGTCACATGACCAAATGCCTTGGCTTTTGTGTTCATATCCAGCATTGGAGTGAGGCTAGAACTGCATTTTCTCCAGGAAATATACAAAGTTTCAACTGTTCCACTATACTTTAGTTATCCAACTCAGCAAGACCACCATCAACATAGCTTTAGGTTAACTGCTTCCTGCCCCTTAAAGTGTTTGTAAACCTCAGACATGATATATAAACAAAGCCGATCCCTCTATAGTGTGTGCTTGTCTCAATTAGGAGCACAAGTGTCATTTCTGTATGCTGCTGCATTCCTCTGCTATCAGCACAAGTCACTTCTGGCAAGTTTTCCTGACACCAAGAGAAAAATGGTGATGGGAGGAACCTCCGGGAGATTGACAGCCCCAGCTCCGTCCCTGTGAGCTGTGTGGAAGGGGGAGGGGGGGTCTCTTTCCTCCAATCAGCTCTCAGAACTCTCCTCACTGAGCTCTGCCCCTTTTTTCTGAACACTCAGACAAGCTTTAAGATTCAGGTTTCATGTAGATAAGAGAAGGCTGCAAATAGACAGGTATGTAGGAGGATTGGTTTCATCTCTGTGTATTACCTGAGGCCAGTCACTAGCTATACGTAAGGGTTTACAAACATTTTAATGCTAGGAGGTGGAGTCCTGATCACTTAATCACTGTGATTGGTGCTCACAGCGGTGACATGTTTGGCAGCCCATCCCACTGGCCCAATAATAAGCATGCACACAACCTCCGACCCCCCATGGACGCACATGTGGGCTGGGTATTGAGACCTGTTTGTCCTGCCACATGCATTACAAAAATGGAAAGAGGTTAAAGCCCAAAGCCATACCAAGTTTTTTTTGTCTTTTGTTGCATAAAGTGTTGAATTAAAATTGCCATTAGGTTTTTATTCTGAAACGGGACAAAAAAGGTCTATTAAATATTTAATTGCCTTTATTTAAATATACAAATAAAAAAAACTGTTAGAATTAGAATATGCAAGACCTAATTAAACACTTCAACTGGACCCTGCAAAAAAAGAAAATCTTAAAGCCCATATATTATGTAGCCTCCATGGTGACATACAAAAAATTAAAAATGGAAAACATCCACAAATCATGAATCTTGTCAATGAAGACATTTCAAATAATAATTGATCCAATATCATTAATGGCCAATGAAATGAGACTGGTATGTACGACGTACAGTATACCAGGTGTAGGACAGTGTCTAATGAATGGATAGGTTGGACAATATCCCTAATGCAGGCCATGCATAGGTCGAATTCCGAACAATTTTTCGTCCAAAATCAAAAGCGTTGTTAGCTCGGTAATCCGATGGTGCCATCAATGATTTCGAAAATGGGCCAACCAAGTCATAAAGTTCACCCCATATAACAGGCAAAACTTCTGTTCCTTCCAGGTCACGGCTCATGCAAATATTATTTTTGGAAAAACGATCGTACGATTTGACCATCGTTGAGTTGAAAATCGGTTGTTTTTCATGAAATTTTCCAACATGCCCAATTACAGAAAAGGGGAGGAACCACAAAAATCGGCCGGTGCCATTAACTCACTAACAGAGCCAAAATCGGCCAATTATTCTTAGGTCTGATTTTCGGTCAAAAAAAAAAAAACGGTCGAATTTTGACCCATGTATGGCTGGCATAAGTCTCACAAATAAAGACAAACCATGAAGCTCTTAATGCACATACACAAAGAGGTGACTAGAAAGTTCCAGGCAGCACAGTATCAAGTACATATATGTAAAATCTGGTGAGATTCAATACAACACAACGTGTAAACACGGAATCAAAAAGATGAAGATCCATCCATGATGATACATCCGTCATTATGTCGTCATAACAATATGGCTGAACCATTAATCTTCAGTATGTAACAAGCCAACGTGAAGACTAGAACGTCAAGGTAAACTTGGTGCAAAATTGTATGGAGACCACAAACTGCAGTAGTAGACCCAGTCACAGTCCAGGTGGAAGAATTAATTATACATCTGATAAAATAAATGCCTATAAAATGGTTTGAATAAATAAAGATAAACCAAATTCCAATAAAGTAGAATCCATAAAATATCATCAGCATATCTGTTCTTTCTAGTAAGAGGTGTAAAACTTGATCTGACAATTCCACTGGCATGCACCCCATAGGTTTTTTACTTCATATTATCCAGATCCCATTGAACCGGCATAAATCATCTTTGACAGTTCACTTACTCAATCCCATCCCCCAATCCCATCCCCCCCCCCCACACACACACGTGTTTTGCCAAAATAAATGAAATCTGGCACATGGAGGAACTTGTTGCTTCTATCCACCACAGAGAAGAGAAATGTGAGGACACATGGTATCCATGGGCCACTGTTAGGTTGAAAATCATTTTATTTGCGTTTTCTTCAAAATAGTAACCTCTACATCACAAGGGTAAGATGTCATACTTGTTCATGTAAGAAACAAAATTGCTTACAACCGAATTACAGTACATACTTACATAGTCTGACTGAAAAAAGGCAAAAGTCCATTCAGTTCAACCATAAAAAAAAAAATATTATTATTATTATTATTATTATAATAATACAGTATTTATAAAGCGCCAATAGTTCGCTCAGCGCTGTACATTACAAAGGGGGACAGAACAATATCAATACCATGCAAAACATGAGGGGATCGAGGGCCCTGCTCTTTCGAGCTTACAATCTAGGAGAAAATCCTACACCCACAGTTCATCCAGAGGAAGGCAAAAAAACCCAGCAAAGCATGATCCAATTTGCTCCTGTAGGGGAAAAAATTCCTTCCTGATCCCCGAGAGACAATCGGATATTCCCTGGATCAACTTTACCTATAAATGTTATATCCAGTTATATTCTGTGTATCCAAGAAAGAATCCAGGACTTTCCTACAGCAATCCACTGAGCTGGCCACAACCAACTCTTGAGGGAGTCTATTCCACATTTTCCCAGTTCTCACTGTGAAGAAATCTTTCCGTGTTTGGTGATCAAATTTCTTTTCCTCCAGACGTAAAGAGCGCCCCCTTGTCCTCTGTGATGACCTCAGGGTGAATAACTCTACACCGAGTTCACTATATGAACCACTGATGTATTTATACATAGAGATCATATCCCCCTTATGTATTATACATGGAGATCATATCCCCCTTATGTATTATACATGGAGATCATATCCCCCTTATGTATTATACATGGAGATCATATCCCCCCTTATGTATTATACATGGTGATCGTATCCCCCCCTTATGTATTATACATGGTGATCGTATCCCCCCCTTATGTATTATACATGGTGATCGTATCCCCCTTATGTATTATACATGGTGATCGTATCCCCCCTTATGTATTATACATGGAGATCATATCCCCCCTTATGTATTATACATGGAGATCATATCCCCCCTTATGTATTATACATGGAGATCATATCCCCCCTTATGTATTATACATGGAGATCATATCCCCCCCCTTATGTATTATACATGGAGATCATATCCCCCCCCCCCTTATGTATTATACATGGAGATCATATCCCCCCCCCCTTATGTATTATACATGGAGATCATATCCCCCCCCTTATGTATTATACATGGAGATCATATCCCCCCTTATGTATTACACATGGAGGTCATATCTCCCCTTATGTATTATACATGGAGATCATATCCCCCCCTTATGTATTATACATGGAGATCATATCCCCCCTTATGTATTATTCTTTTTCATACAAGTACATGGTACAGTATGGGCGGCACAGTGGCTTAGTGGTTAGCACATTTGCAGTGCAGTAAATGAGTCATGGGTTCGATTCCCAACCATGGCGCCTCCTGAATGGAGTTTGCATGTTCTCCCTGTGTTTGCGTGGGTTTCTACCGGGTACTCCGGTTTCCTCCCACACTCCAAAGACATGCTGGTAGGTTAATTGGCTCCTGTCTAAATTGTCCTAGTTTCCTGCATGGCAGGGGTTGGGGAAAGACCTGGCAACCTACCCTGTAAAATAATTGCTAAGAGAATTCATGAAAAAAGTCGCTTACGAGTGACGGTCCATGCAATCGTCAAGGGTTGGATCAGAGGCGGACTGACCATTTGGAAACTTGGGCACTGCCCAAGGTCAGTAGGGGGCCCCATGAGATGCCCCTGGTACCTTTCATAGGCTTTTTTGAGTTTGGGCAAGGACACAAGGGCCCCATGATCCCCTATTGCCCGGGGGTCCCATGAGTTGTCAGTCCGCCCCTGGGTCAGATATGACTGAATGGATAGATAGATAGATAGATAGATAGATATAGACATGGTACAGAAGGCACATATCAGCAATATAAAATGTTGGGTTTACGTATTCTTTAATCCTAAGTAAACCATGCTTTACAAGAAATATACATTGTATGGAGTATGGCAGTGTTGCACATTGTATTCTTGCATTGGCACATATTTTTGTATTGTTAACAATAGAAAAATGGAAATATTGAGTGGAAATTAAAAAAAAAAAAAAAAAAGTCCACTTTGGAAATCAATAAAAGCAACTCATTTTGGAGTATAGGAGCTAAATTGCAAAGCCGTCACTGACATCCAATTTTCAAAAACAACTTGAGTATATATCAAACATACAGCATGTATGCATCCACTTCAATGTAGTTCACTGAAATTCAGTTCCAAAATACGAGGTCAATATAACATCCCAAACTTTCACATTGAATCAATGTAAATAAACATATATGAACTCCATGGCATTCCATCACATTTAGGTTAGCTGGGAAATCAATCATCGTGGAAGAACCCAACCCAGCAAGATTGAAGCTGGCCATAAACCAGCAGAATTTTGTTTGCCAAAAAATCAATTTCGTAACATTCGTTCCATTTTCTAATAGTTAATAGATGAGAATTCACGACTGTAGTGATAAAAAGGTGAAAAAAAAATAAAGTAGTAAAACCATAATGCACTATGACTGTAGAGAAAAAAAAAAATCAAAAAAACAAGCAGCATGAAAATTTTTTTCTCAAATGAATGAATTTCTAACAGTTAATATGGGTTTTGCTCAGGAAATTCCATTCATTCCAAATTGAATGTTAAAAACAAACTAAATGTTTTTTACGTTGAACCTCTGATGGCATTATGGAATGTACTAAGAACATTTTTTATATGAACGCGTGTGGCCAGCTTAATGCCAGCCCAAAGTTTATTTATTGTTGGACAGTGTTGAAGAGTTTACATTTCTATTGGGTTTTTAACTTCGTTCTGTGACCCCAGTGGGGGAAATCTCCTAATTTCCCGTCCCTGTGATGCCTATACAAAAAAGGAAGGAAGGGGGGGGGTAGTTGTCACCGAGACAGGAGCGGTCATCACTATTCTAAATGGGCGTTTTTTTTCCTGTCCCCATTGGAGAGATATCCAAACCCCCATAGCCCTGATAGGAAGTGAGATGGAGAACTAACTACACCACAATACACAGCCCTAGGGTGGGTATCTGTCATAATGTTTGCAATATTAAGCACTCATTGGTCAGCACAACCACATGACTAAGACGACCAATGAGAAGTGCTTCTTTCTTCTGGAACATCTTACCAGAAGGAGCCTCAGAAATGCTGCTCAATGGTCAGTGTGCTCTTATGGCTTTGAGGAGCACTTGCCATTGTGAGCATTATGATAGATACTTACTCCTGGGTGGTGTAGAGTTGGCTCACCTTTTCATTTTTAGTCTATCATTTCAGTCTCCAATCTTTCTGAACAAAGGGCCAGTTTACTGTGCTTCAGACTTTAGTGGGAATAGAAAATATCCCATGATTGGTGTCAATGGGAGGCATAGTGCCCCCTTCGCTGCGGTCCGTGGGAAGCATATTGCTCCAAAACTGGGGTCAGTGGGAGGAATAGTGCTCCAAAACTGGGGTCAGTGGGAGGCACAGGGCCCCTTCGCTGGGGTCAGTGGGAGGCACAGGGCCCCTTTGCTGGGGTCAGTGGGAGGCACAGGGCCCCTTTGCTGAGGTCAGTGGGAGAAATAGTGCCCCTTTGTTTGTGTCAGTGGAAGTGCCCCATCATCAGTGTCGGTGGGAGGAACAGTGCCACATAGTTGGGGTCGGTGGGAGGAACAGTGCCACATAGTTGGGGTCAGTGGGAGGAACAGTGCCACATAGTTGGGGTCGGTGGGAGGAACAGTGCCACATAATTGGGGTCGGTGGGAGGAACAGTGCCACATAGTTGGGGTCAGTGGGAGGAACAGTGCCACATAGTTGGGGTCAGTGGGAGGAACAGTGCCACATAGTTGGGGTCAGTGGGAGGAATATTGTTTCATATAAGTTAAAAAAATGGTGCTCCAAGGGCCCGATAAAGTCAAGCAAAGGGCTGCATCTGGCCCATGGTCCACAGTTTGGAGATGCCAGCTTTAAGCCATCTAATTAGATCTTATATTTTTGAGGAAACACAGGTGTCATAAGCCTCTTTCCGCCCACATAATGCATGTGTGCAGCGGCAAGGAGGGTGGGCTTTAATGCCTCCTCACCGCTCATATAAGTCCATGAGTGGCATCAATATCGGTCAGTCAATTACAGCTCCTGGTCTCTAGTAATCAATTTTTTTTTATTTTTTAATTACAGGGAATGAGACAGGAGCAGGGAGGACATCCAATCCCCCAAGAAGGACAGAAACAGCTCCCGGTATCCTGACAGGAAGATCTCACCAACGTGGTCTCCAAGAAATACAAGCAATGACCCAACATACCCCACCTACAACGGAATGACCAAGTCTGGTAGATGGACCCTTTAAATAGTGATGTCAATTCTCTAACAATGGCGATATTGTAAGGCAGGACAATGGAATTGTCCATTTTGTTCACAAATAATTGGAAGAATACAATGCTGAGCCTATATATAGATCCAGTGTATTAGGGGGATGAGACGCGTACTATTCATTAGGACAGGTGTGCAAACAGGTATTGAAGCAGCTACACGGAATATACAAGAAAGGGTCATTTACTCTCCAGCCATTAGGGATTAGTGGCTTCTCTTCACTTTCTCCAGTTGCCCACTGTTTTTTGTGAATTGGTGCCCAAAACTGTTCTCCCTGTGCCTGCGTGGGTTTCCTCCGGGTACTCCGGTTTCCTCCCACACTCCAAAGACATGCTGGTAGGTTAATTGGATCCTGTCTAAATTGGCCCAAATATGTGTATGTATGAATGTGAGTTAGGGACCTTAGATTGTACGCCCCTTGAGGGTTAGGGACTGATGTGAATGTACAATATATATATGTAAAGCGCTGCGGAAATTGACTGCGCTATATAAGTACCTGAAATAAATAAATAGCCTTCTGATAGGACTGGCTTTTCGATACTGCACTTTACTGGTCCAAGTTCTAAATGCCTAGCCAGATGATAAAAATTAAAAGATAATAAAATAGCTTTTATGGTAATATTCAGCATCAACCCAGAGATTTCCCCGCAGTATGTTTTTTTAGTCCATAGATGTCCTCAGTCTGATGGCCAGCATCATGCAGTCTACTTTTTTCTGAGCCCAGGTAGTCCTGGACCCATCCCCAGCCTGTGATTGGACTGTGAAAGGAGAAGCACACAGTGATTGGCTCATCTCACTGTTACTCGGTTCTCTTCTATCACTTATTATCAGCATATGAACTGATTGGCTAATTGTACTGCTTCCTCCTGCAGGTTCTTGGCAGACCAGATATAGTGAATGCAGGGTCCGGGGAGACCAGATATAGTGAATGCAGGGTCCGGGGAGACCAGATATAGTGAATGCAGGGTCCGGGGAGACCAGATATAGTGAATGCAGGGTCCTGGCAGACCAGATATAGTGAATGCAGGGTCTGGGGGGGGGGGGGGGAAAGACCGGATATAGTGAATGCAGGGTCCGGGGAGACCAGATATAGTGAATGCAGATATAGTGAATGCAATCCTGGCGGGAGACCGGTCATAGTGAATGCAGGGTCTGGGGGGGGGGGGGGGGAGACCGGATATAGTGAATGCAGGGTCTGGGGGGGGGGGGGGGGGGGGAGAGCGGATATAGTGAATGCAGAGACCAGATATAGTGAATGCAGTGTCCTGGCGGAAGACCGGACATAGTGAATGCAGGGTCGGGGGGGGGGGGGGGGGAGACCGGATATAATGAATGCAGGGTCCGGGGGGGGAGAGCGGATATAGTGAATGCAAGGTCCGGGGAGACCAGATACAGTGAATGCAGGGTCTGGGGAGACCAGATATAGTGAATGCAGGTTCCTGGGAGACCGGATATAGTGAATGCAGGGTCCGGGGAGACCAGATATAGTGAATGCAGGGTCCGGGGAGACCAGATATAGTGAATGCAGGGTCCGGGGAGACCAGATATAGTGAACGCAGGGTCCAAGGTTTAGTAACACTTTAACCAGAAAATGCTGTGTTTACGTCCAGAGAGCCAAAAACACAGTCAGGCCGCATGTACTAATTTACACCACCAGCTGATCCAGTCCAGCACTGACTAGGGACTGTGTTTATCAGAGAAGCGGACTTTCTTTTAAAAAGGAGACCTAGCCTATTCCATTCTCTGCCCATTTGGTATATGGCCGGTTTGAAAGGGGCAATGAACTGGTATGCTGGGCAATTGTTGTGTTTTGCTAGTCTGCATTAAAGGAATTCAAGACACTTCAACAGGATCAAGCCAGAGGTGGATGCTGCCCAGGGTGCCCATTTTTGCTGCCACCATTATTGGTTGCTAGGATGCTGGCAGCCAGGTCAGCAATTGCTAGGATGCTGGCAGCAGGGCTGTGCAGAATCAGTTTCTAGAACATTGACGACAGGGTCCAAAACAATCATCAGTTACTAGAACGTAGGCAGCTGGGCCATACAGTGTTATTGGTTGTTATGGTGCAGAAAGCCGTCTGCACCATAACAACCAATGACACTGTATGGCCCAAGAGCTGAGCATGCATTGAGGACACAATGTCCTGTATTAACACTCCAGCCTCAGGGACATCCCCCAGGGTGCCTCCATAAGGATCGTCTAAGGCCTCGTGGGCTTCATGGCCCTACAATTAAAACAAACAATAAACAAAACAGTTTAGTAGTAAAAGTATCATAAAACGGTCACATGATTGTGTTGTTCTGCTTCCTATTTTAAATGCTGCAGCTGAAGAAGAGGAATAGAGGCTTAAGTTGGTACCGGGATGTAGTCACATGACACTAGAAACAGATTTGCTGTCCAATAATAACACAGGGGTACCATGCTGTCAATCAGCCTCTGTGGGCGGGGGAAGGAGCACCGATGTAACTGGATGGTTTAATTTCAAATATTGGGGTAAAGACTAAAAAAAAGATTTTGTTGTGTGTAGCTTTCATGCTGGAAAATGAATGTTGCAGTTCAATATCTGTACCTGAAAAAAAGAAAAATCCTTCAAGCTGCACACCAACCCCTGTACCTTGTTTGCCAAAACCATTTCTGGTGAGAACTCCCCTAACCACAAAGTCACACAACATAAAGGATACAAAAACCTCAGTGACGTCCTACAGCTCATCAAAACAAAAAGTTCAAAATCTTATTAGAGATGCTGAGGTATAGTGACATGCAATGACGCAGGAATAGACCAAGTTGGTTTGTTGTTTGTGCAGATTTACTAAAAATGTTTACAAAATCTTGGAAAAAAAACAAAAAAAACCAAAAAAAAACCAAAAAAAAAAAACACAAAAAAAAGGACATTTGTGTTGACTGCAGCAGCCAATCCAAATCATTTTTGGGTCAAAAAGATCAATGCTGACTGTACCAGCCGGTTGGGTCATGCGGAGGAGCGAATTGGACTGAATGCATTTTAATCAGATTTGGTCTCTGTTAACGGCACTATACCTGTTGTTGTGCACCCCATGGCCGAGCCTTGGACTTTGCTAAAACAAAAGACCTGTTCATTAGGCAGATTAAACCCTTTCACGTTTCTATGTTTAATCTGGCTAGAGAGAAGATTTACCATGTTGGCTGAACATAGACACACGTAATATTGTGCTTATACACCCTTAGGGATGGCATTCCAGGGCCAGATCAAGCCAGATTCCACGGCAGGCACCTCCAGCCAGCTACGCAGCTCTGAGCACAAAAGGGAGTCTCTGCTGCCTTGCTAGGTTCTAGCACGCACGATAAGGTCACGGTGTGAGCGGCCACCTTCCCTAGGCACACTCAGGAAAATGTCTCTAATTGCTAAATAATTACTAATGAGTTGTCGGTGCTGAAGGTGGCCTCTGACCTCAGCCTAAGTTGAGCTTCTGAATCCAAAACATGCAGCCAGGACACCTGTAGAGCAAAAGAGTGAGGATCCAAGTTCACAACGCCGTTTCTGAGGGGATTATGGAAGGAAGCAGAGATTTTCTACCTCCCAGCCAACAAATAACTTGTCAGCCCAGATGGAGCCCCCTGTCCTCAGGACACATGGCTTGCAATATAAAATACCAACAATGGGGTGTAGGCCAAAAGGCTGTTGACCTCCAGCAATCATTCAATGGTCGGAGGCGGTAGGGTCAACTTGGCCATTTAGACATGGCTGACTAAATCTATCAATGAATAAGATTAACCCCTTGAATGAATAAGGCATGGATCCATCCTGCTGTGTATCAACGGTTCAGGCTGGTGGTGTAATGGTGTGGTGGATCCATCCTGGTGTGCATCAACGGTTCAGGTTGGTGGTGATGGTGTCATGGTGTAGTAGATCCATCCTGGTGTGCATCAACGGCTCAGGCTGGTGGTGGTGTAATGGTGTGGTAGATCCATCCTGGTGTGTATCAACGGTTCAGGTTGGTGGTGGTGGTGGTGTCATAGTGTGGTGGATCCATCCTTCTGTGTATCAACGGTTCAGGCTGGTGGTGGTGTCATGCTGTGATGGATCCATCCTGCTGTGTATCAATAGTTCAGGCTGGTGGTGGTGGTGTCATGGTGTGGTGGATCCATCCTGGTGTGTATCAACGGTTCAGGCTGGTGGTGTCATGGTGTGGTGGATCCATCCTGCTGTGTATCAACGGTTCAGGCTGGTGGTGGTGGTGTAAAGGTGTTGAGGATATTTTCTCAGCATATTTTGGGCCCCTTAGTACCAACTGAGCATTGTTTAAAATGCCACAGCCCACCTGAGTATTGTTGCTGACCATGTCCATCCCTTTGACTACAATGTCCCCATCTTCTAATGGCTACTTCCAGCAGGATAATGTACCATGTCACAAAGCTCTAATCATCTCAGACTGGTTTCTTGAACATGACAATAAGTTCACTGCACTCCAATGTCCTCCACAGTCACCAGATCTCAATCCAATAGATACATTTGGGATGTGGTGGAATGGGAGATTAACATCATGGATGTGAAGCAGAAGAATATGCGGCAACTGCGTGATGCTATCTTATCAACCTGGACCAAAATCTGAGGAATGTTTCCAACACCTTGTTGAATCGATGCCACAAAGAAATAAGGCAGTTCTGAAGGCAGTTCTGGGGATCCAACCCGGTACTAGCAAGCTGTGCCTAATAAAGTGGCCAGTGAGCGTATATTCATGAATAATATTAACCCACGTTCTATCTGAACATGAGGGTTTAGTAACCAAAGTCTGAAAATTGGGTGAATGTCCAAAGGTTGTTGACCTCCAGGAACCCTTCTATATAAAATGAGGCCTCTGGAGTCAAGTTGGCCATTTAGACATGGCTGGCTAAATCAATCTATGAATATTATGAGCGCCTTTTATATCTGAACAGGTTGGTTTTATAACTAAAGTCTGAAAATTGGGTAAAAGTCAAATTGGTTGTTAATCGTTCAATGCATTGGGGAGGCAACTAGGGTCAAGTTGGTCATTTACACATGGATGACAATCAACTGATTAGGTTTTCAAGTCCCCTAATCATTTACCTGTATATGTTCTATAAAGACTACAATGTGATTTTGGCTAGTACTGTCTGCACACCAAGTCCTTGGTTATCGTTGTATCCAGCCACTGTTTTGTAATTTGTAAAAATTTTAATAAAAACTTCTGAAGTTTAATAAAAACTTTCTCAAACCGAAATCTATCAAACTCTTTCACATCTAAACCGTTCAATTACTGAAGTCAGAGTAATAGAACAAAGAAGTGACTGGATTACTTGGCTCGCCAAAAATAAAAAAAAATAATACACGAGAGATGCCAACCACCAACCAGGCAAGTATACAACGACATCGAACAACACTCTAAACTCTGCAAATCACACCTAGCACTAAATTGTTATAAAAATATTAAAATGCGACACTAGGAAAAATATTTGTATGACACAGATACAGGGGCGGACTGACAACTCATGGGGCCCCCGGGCAATAAGGGATCATGGGGCCCCTGTGTCCTTGTCCACACCCAAAAAAGCCTATGAAAAAGCCAATGAAAGGTACCAGGAGCATCACATGGGGCCCCCTACTGACCCAGGGCCCCCAGGCAATAAGGGATCATGGGGCCCCTGTGTCCTTGCCCACACCCACAAAAGCCTATGAAAAAGCCAATGAAAGGTACCAGGAGCATCACATGGGGCCCCCTACTGACCCAGGGCCCCCAGGCAATAAGGGATCATGAGGCCCCTGTGTCCTTGCCCACACCCAAAAAAGCCTATGAAAAAGCCAATGAAAGGTACCAGGAGCATCACATGGGGCCCCCTACTGACCCAGGGCCCCCAGGCAATAAGGGATCATGGGGCCCCTGTGTCCTTGGCCACACCCACAAAAGCCTATGAAAAAGCCAATGAAAGGTACCAGGAGCATCACATGGGGCCCCCTACTGACCCAGGGCCCCCAGGCAATAAGGGATCATGGGGCCCCTGTGTCCTTGCCCACACCCACAAAAGCCTATGAAAAAGCCAATGAAAGGTACCAGGAGCATCACATGGGGCCCCCTACTGACCCAGGGCCCCCAGGCAATAAGGGATCATGGGGCCCCTGTGTCCTTGCCCACACCCAAAAAAGCCTATGAAAAAGCCAATGAAAAGGTACCAGGGGCATCTCATGGGGCCCCTACTGACCCAGGGCCCTTGGGCATTGCCCGAGTGCTCGAATGGTCAGTCCACCCCTGCACAGATATCATCTGTGAATCAGGAAGCAGAGCAAAGAAATATCTATAATCTCACGGTGTCACAATTGGGGTGCAGCTGACCTATGAGATGAGGGACAGTGATAGAAACAAGAACACATTTTGGGGTTTTTCTATAGGGGGGGATGTACTCAGTAAAAAGTGTTTGAAAACAGGTTCATTTTTTTTTTTCTAGGAGTTATCTCCTGTTCAGGACTTCTGTTTAAGAGAGTTTTTATGAGAAATAAAATTAGTAGAATTGCAGGAAACCCACTTATACCACAATTGCAAAACTTATCACAGCCAAAGCATGCACGTTATGTCTGTATGACCTGCATAGAAAAAAGGTCAACGCATCGCAGATCGCCATATCTGTAAAAATCAGACGCAGACGTGGGTGTACATTATAGAAAAGCAGAAGGTGCTGTACAAAACACACAACATAAAATAACACACAGCAGCATGTAATAAAAACAAATATTTTACATTCAAACTACATTTTTATATCACGTTTCAGCTAACATCTCAGCCCAGGAAGCAGATAACTCTGATGCCTGGGGAAAAAAAAAAAAAAAAAAAAAAAGATGATGATGCTGTCCTGTCCTTTTGTTGAGAAACATGGGTAAAGGAATTGTCAGGGAGAGTATGATAATAAACACCTGGATGTATAATAAATAAACACATTACTTAGCATGAAAAAAAAATGGATTGGATAGTAGATTTACTTTGAAGCTGAACTCCTGGCAAACAGTTAAAGTACAAAGAGCAATATATGCAGAGGATATATCTATGTATGTTAATAAATACTTTTATAAGCACTCAATACAATATAACAGCACAAGTATAATAGAGGCAATGCACTGAAAATATGCATACATAATGAAGCGGTGCATCTTCCAGGTGCTAACTAGGGGCGGACTGACCATTTGGAAACTCGGGCGCTGCCCGAGGGCCCGGGGTCAGTAGGGGGCCCCATGAGATGCCCCTGGTACCTTTTTCATAGGCTTTGAGTTTGGGCAAGGACACAGGGGCCCCATGATCTCCTATTGACCAGGGGCACCATGAGTTGTCAGTCCGCCCCTGGTGCTAACAATGCCAGGTGGAATCAGCCATTTCAATAGGCTACATATATATTGTACATTCACATCAGTCCCTAACCCTCAAGGGTCATACAATCTAAGGTCCCTAACTCACATTCATACATACACATACTAGGGACAATTTAGACAGGAGCCAATTAACCTACCAGCATGTCTTTGGAGTGTGGGAGGAAACCGGAGAACCCAGAGTAAACCCATGCAGGCACAGGGAGAACATGCAAACTCCAGGCAGGTGGTACTGTGGTTGGGATTTGAACCAACGACCTTAGTACTGCCAGGCAGAAGTGCTAACCATTTAGCCACTGTGCTGCCCTCTCCTCACTTTGTCTTGGTGACAATGGTCACCAGGACAAATGGAGATCTAAATCTCCACAGTGGGGACACAGGCAGCAATAAAATTGCTGTTGTTGCAATTTGCACACCTGAGCAAAAATTTCCACCCTTTGTGTTATGTTACTAAAAACTACCTGCTAATCGTAACCACATGAGGTCCTCCTTAAATGCAGGACCGCTTTTCAGCTGAAGGGGGCAGCAAACAAGGAAGAATAAATGATTTAATGTTTTAAGAACTGTAAGGAGCCTTGTGACTCCTCAACATCCCTTGCAGTACACCCTCTAAATCTAGGCACAAATGTCTAGAGGTGGACAGGAGGTGGACCTCTGTTTGTAACTGCAAATGCTTAGGGATGCCCCCACCCTAAGCAGTGGTGCCTGGAGGAACATTATAGGAAAACCCAGTCCTGGTTTTAGGGTCAGATTGGGATACTTCTGCCTTGGCATAGAAGGTGGAAGTGCGAAGCCCCGCCTCATGACTCTGCACTTAGTCGTAATTTCCCTTGAATACAATAGCTAAGGTTTAGCGTGAACATCTTCAGTTCGTGTCTTTCACAACGGACATAGACCACCACCTTTGGTGGTGAGCACTGTTCCTTGAGCCCTGATGAAGGGGAGTAGACCAGCCCCCCGAAACGCATTGGATATCATTTATCTCTTTGCTGGCACAATGTTATCTACAATAAATAATTATGGACACTCAGGATGATTGTCTTATGCTCGATCAATTTCATTAGAACCTCAATTTGGGAGGTCATCACCCCTCGAGGGGGCCGGCACATTGTGGTCTAGACTTCAAGCCCAACAAAAAGGTCCAAGTCCAGAGACTCAAATCTATTTGTCTTGAATACAACAGCCAGCAGTGCAGATTCCTCCATCCACAGGTGGAGTGGATTCACTTTCCTCTTTCGGCCTACAGGCTGTACGAGAACATCTAATGCAGGCCTCACGTCACACTTGACACTTGTAGAATTTAGTTTGAAACAGTAAAAACGCTCATCTGACCATTCCATGGTGCCATCATGAACTCTACTGGTTTGGAACCACTGTTAATGGAGTACCATGTAAATGTCTCAGTTTTGATAGAATGAATGTTATACTTCCATATTAACTTTGTGCCTGCACATAAGACTAGTTATGCTGAGAGCATTTGTTCGTTCCTATTAGATTCATCAAAAAATGTTCCATCCTCGTCCTTTGATTTTTTTTTTTGCTGGTGGAACCCAATTCTCATACTGGCCTCTTTAACATTCGTTATCAAACGAATGTTCTGAAAATGGCAAATTTTCTAAAAAAATTTTACAGGTGTAAGACCAGCTTAAAACAGCCCATACATTCTTCATTTTCTTCATTCAATCAGTGGATTGAAGGAAAAAAGAAAAAAAAAAAACCATACAAACAAAAAAGGATCCGATTCCCCCATCCACACACATTTGATGTGGGTAAGGGAATTCTCCCTCTGCACTATTGTGTCCTGACGGTGGGGATCCTTCCCTGATGTCAGATTACAATGATCAGCACTGCTGGTTATAGCTGATGTCACTGATCGATCGGGAAAAACCCAGCAGGCTGGTTGTAAAGAAGTGCCCATACATGGATTGAAATTCGTCCAGCCCTGTGCTGAACCAGCCAATATTCGATTCATGTATGGCTGGTTCTACAGTGTATGACCTGCCTTATCCCTATGTGATAAATTGACTAGAGGCTCATTTTTCCTATAGTATAAGCCAGGCATCACTAAATATCGGATCGGGGTCCGGATGTGGACCAAGTCATTGTCCAATCTGGACCCATGCAGTCCTGTCATTTAGGAGTCTTTTCTTCCCGCTGGCTGTCTCACAGTCATCCTCACAGAGCTGACAGCGGGAGGCAACACAGTTCTGGATGGAGGGTGGGAGCTGCCCAAAGTTAACAAGCAGGTGATTGGTTGCTAGGATGAAGGGCAGTCCTAGCAATCAATTACTGTCTGTCAATCACTGTCAGTGTAAGATACTACAGTGGGAGGAACAGTGCTCCATCGTTGGTGTCAGTGGGAGGAACAGCGCCCCATCATTGGTGTCAGTGGGAGGAATACCGTCCCATCACTGGTATCAGTGGGAGGAATAGTGCCCCAGGACTGGTATCAGTGGGAGGAACAGTGCCCCATCATTTGGAGGAACAGTGCCCCATCATTGGTGTCATTGGGAGGAACAGTGCCCCATCATTGGTGTCATTGGGAGGAACAGTGCCCCATCATTGAGAGGAACAGTGCCCCATCATTGGGAGGAACAGTGCCCCATCATTGGGAGGAACAGTGCCCCATCATTGGGAGGAACAGTGCCCCATCATTGGGAGGAACAGTGCCCCATCACTGGGAGGAACAGTGCCCCATCACTGGGAGGAACAGTGCCCCATCATTGGGAGGAACAGTGCCCCATCATTGGTGTCAGTGGGAGGAACAGTGCCCCATCATTGGTATCATTGGGAGGAATAGTGTCCCATCATTGGTATTAGTGGAAGAAATAGTGCCCCATCATTGGTATCAGTGGAAGGAATAGTGCCCCATCATTGGGAGGAACAGTGCCCCATCATTGGGAGGAACAGTGCCCCATCATTGGGAGGAACAGTGCCCCATCATTGGGAGGAATAGTGCCCCATCATTGGGAGGAATAGTGCCCCATCATTGGGAGGAATAGTGCCCCATCATTGGGAGGAATAGTGCCCCATCATTGGGAGGAATAGTGCCCCATCATTGGTATCAGTGGAAGAAATAGTGCCCCATCATTGGTATCAGTGGGAGGAATAGTGCCCCATCATTGGTATCAGTGGGAGGAATAGTGCCCCATCATTGGTATCAGTGGGAGGAATAGTGCCCCATCATTGGTATCAGTGGGAGGAATAGTGCCCCATCATTGGTATCAGTGGGAGGAATAGTGCCCCATCATTGGTATCAGTGGGAGGAATAGTGCCCCATCATTGGTATCAGTGGGAGGAATAGTGCCCCATCATTGGTGTCAGTGGGAGGAATAGTGCCCCATCATTGGTATCAGTGGGAGGAATAGTGCCTCATCATTGGTATCAGTGGGAGGAATAGTGCCCCATCATTGGTATCAGTGGGAGGAATAGTGCCCCATCATTGGTATCAGTGGGAGGAATAGTGCCCCATCATTGGTATCAGTGGGAGGAATAGTGCCCCATCATTGGTGTCAGTGGGAGGAATAGTGCCCCATCATTGGTGTCAGTGGGAGGAATAGTGCCCCATCATTGGTGTCAGTGGGAGGAATAGTGCCCCATCATTGGTGTCAGTGGGAGGAATAGTGCCCCATCATTGGTGTCAGTGGGAGGAATAGTGCCCCATCATTCCTCCCCCCCGTTTTCATGTGCACTCCTGAACGCCCGATCGGTGTGCAACAAGCTTACCGCCATCCACGACCTCCTTGTTTCCCGCTCCCTCAACCTCCTGGCGATTACGGAAACCTGGATCCAGCCCACTGACTCTACCTCCCCTGCTGCACTCTCCTACGGCGGTCTCACCTGGACCCACTCACCCAGGCCCAACGGTCGTAAAGGTGGTGGGGTTGGCCTGCTCCTGTCACCGCTGAGCACCTTCCGAGTCCTCCCAAACCCCCCCTCCCTATCCTTCTCCTCCTTCGAGGCCCACTGCGTCCGACTATTCTCCCCAACCCCCCTGAAGATTGCTGTGATATACCGGCCTCCTGGATCCATACCCCGCTTCCTGGAAGACTTCTCCTCCTGGCTACCCTTCTTCCTCTCCTCTGAGCTACCCACTATCATCCTTGGGGATTTCAACATCCCTGTCAACCTCGACAACCCGGACACAGCCCGTCTCCTCCACTTAACCTCCTCCTTTGCACTTGCACAGTGCATACAATCCACCACCCACTCCGACGGGAATATCCTTGATCTTGTCTTCTCCAACCGCTGCGCTCCCCACAACCTCACTAACACCCCCTTCCCTCTCTCTGACCACAACCTGATTACTTTCTCTATCTCCTCATCCTCCAATGCCTACCCTTCCAAATGTCACACTACTACCAGCCGTAACCTCCGCAACCTTAACCCTGCCTCCCTCCACTCCGCAGTTGATCAACTCCATGACCGCATCCTCCCCCTGTCCTGCCCCGACTTGGCTATGACCGCCTAAAACAATGCGCTGTCAACAGCCCTTGACTCACTAGCGCCTTTAACCACACGCAACATCAGACCCCGACCGCTCCAGCCCTGGCA
Source organism: Staurois parvus (assembly GCF_062004578.1). Lineage (NCBI taxonomy): Eukaryota > Metazoa > Chordata > Amphibia > Anura > Ranidae > Staurois > Staurois parvus. The sequence goes on from NW_028318804.1 coordinate 559,185, forward strand.
GACTGATCACACCAAAACCCTCAAACGACACAGTCGTGCCCTGGAGCGACTATGGCGCAAAACCAAATCCCAACAAGCCTTCACCCGATACAAATCTGCCTTCCACACCTACACCTCCTCCCTCCATACTGCCAAACAAGCCTACTTCCTGACCCTCATCAAGGCCCTCTCCTCCAACCCTCGCCGACTCTTCTCCACCTTCAACTCTCTACTCTCGCCACCCCCACCTCCACCCAGCACCTCACTCACTGCCCTTGAGATTGCCAATCACTTCAAAAACAAGATTGACACAATTCGCAAGGACATTGCCGCAACTCACACGCCTTCTCAACCCGTCCCCTCTCACACAGCTACCCCCTCATCCCCCCTCCCCCTCGACATAACCCACAGGGACTTCGTCGCTGCTCAAACTCCCTCCAACCCCCTTCCCCCTCACTCAGCTACCCCCTCTACACCCCTCTCCCACGGCCCCACCACTGCTCTGACCTCCTCTCCCTCCCCACCCTACATTCCTCATACTGAAGCTCCCCCAACACTCCGCACCTTTGACCTTACTACCATCGAAGAAGTCTCCAAGATCCTCTCTGATGCCCGCCTCACCACCTGCCCCCTTGACCCTATCCCCACACAACTCCTACAACCTCCCTCCCCCTCCATCCTACGCTCCCTCACCCACATCTTCAATCTCTCCCTCTCCTCCGGCACTTTCCCTTCCCCTCTGAAACATGCACACATCACCCCCATACTTAAAAAGCCCTCCCTGGACCCCAATAACCTCAGACCCATCTCCCTCCTCCCATTTACATCTAAACTCCTCGAGCGCCTAGTCTATGCCCGCCTATGCTCTCACCTCAACGACAACAACCTCCTCGATCCCCTACAGTCCGGCATCCGTCCCCTACACTCCACCGAAACTGCCTTACTCAAACTCTCCAACGACCTGCTAACCGCCAAAGCTAATGGCCACTATTCAGTGCTCCTACTCCTTGACCTCTCTGCGGCCTTTGACACAGTCGACCACCCCCTCCTCCTCAAAAAACTACACTCCCTCGGCCTCAGAGATTCTGCTCTCTCCTGGCTCTCATCCTACCTGTCACAACGCTCTTTCAGCGTTACCTATAATGCCACCACCTCCCTCTCACTCCCCCTCTCTGTTGGGGTCCCTCAAGGCTCTGTTCTCGGGCCCCTTCTCTTCTCTACACCTCCTCCCTTGGCCAACTCATACACTCTCACGGCTTCAACTACCACCTCTATGCCGACGACACACAAATCTATCTCTCAACCCCCCACCTCACCCCCTCGGTCTCCGCCCGAATCACACACCTGTTGAGCGACATATCAGACTGGATGTCGCTCCACTTCCTTAAACTGAACCTCTCCAAAACAGAGTTTCTTGTCTTCCCTCCAGCCCGGACACCACCCCCCATTGACTTCTCCATCATGTCCAACAACGCCACCATCAACCCGCCCCGCAGGCCAGAGTACTTGGTGTCATTTTGGACTCCAACCTATCCTTCCAGCCCCAAGTCCACTCTTTAACAAACTCGTGCAGACTCCACCTCCGCAACATCGCCAAAATCCGCACGTTCCTAACTCCAGAAACCACTAAAGAGCTCATTCACTCCCTCATCATATCGCGACTCGACTACTGCAACTCCCTCCTCACTGGCCTGCCTCGCCGCTGGCTATCCCCGCTTCAGTCCATCCTGAATACGGCTGCCAGACTCATTCACCTTTCCAACCGCTCCGTTTCCGCCACCCCCCTCTGCCAATCCCTCCACTGGCTTCCGATTGCGCAACGGATCAAATTCAAAATCCTAACGCTGACGTACAAAGCTGTCCACCATACTGCCCCGAACTACATCACTGACCTAATATCCAAGTACCGCCCAACACGCACACTCCGCTCCTCACAAGACCTCCTTCTCTCTAGTTCCCTGGTCTCCTCCTCCCATGCCCGCCTCCAGGACTTCTCCAGGGTGTCACCCATCCTCTGGAACTCCCTGCCCCAACCCATCAGATTATCACCTACTCTCCTCTCCTTTAGGCGCACCCTGAAAACCCATCTCTTCAGGGAAGCCTACCCCACCCCCTGCTAACCTGCCGACCTCCTCCACTCTTCCTACCACTCCATCCCCCACAGCTATCTCCTCCTGTGCCACCATCCCCTCCCTCCTAGATTGTAAGCTTGAAAGAGCAGGGCCCTCGATCCCCTCATGTTTTGCATTGTATTGGTATTGTTCTGTCACATGTTCTGTCCCCCTTTGTAATGTACAGCGCTGAGCGAACTATTGGCGCTTTATAAATACTGTATAATAATAATAATAATAATCATTGGTATCAGTGGGAGGAATAGTGTCCCATCATTGGTATTAGTGGGAGGAATAGTGTCCCATCATTGGTATCAGTGGGAGGAATAGTGTCCCATCATTGGTATCAGTGGGAGGAACAGTGCCCTACGATTGGTATCAGTGGGAGGAATAGCGCACCATCATTGGGGTCTGTTGGAAGAACATCATTGGTGTCAGAGGGAGGTATGAAAAACCTTTAGAAAGTTCTAACCTTTGCCCATTCCACCCAAAAACGAGTTTTGGCTAGAGACAAACATTAAGATGAACAAAAAGGTAGAAGAAGCCACTGGGGATTAGAAGGCTCTGTTCACACTTCTGCAGGCGTGACAGCACAGGCGCATTTTCGTGCGTCGCATTTGGAACAGTCCATTCATCCCAATGGACAGCCCCGTGCATGAAAGTCGCATTAAAGAAGTGCAAGCTTTATTTTTTTTGTTGCCTCCCTAGTGGTCTGATTATGTCTATATTTCTGTGCTCAAAGCGGTACATTGTTTTGCATGGAAATATATAGTTTTTTTTATTGTAGGCTGTAATTTTTAGGAATAACTCACTGAAATCTGTCCGAACAAGAGTCTAGTAAACATCCCGGGTATGATAAAATTTGAAACACAAAATCATAAACTATAATATAATAAATAATCATAAAAAATAATACAATAATAATATAATAATAATAAATTTAATTCAATAATACAATCAAACCAAAAACACTGAAATTTGAAATATAGCGCCAAGTTCGCACATCACTGAGCAAAGTCACAGAATCGTTTTCAGTGTCTGATGAGGAATTTCCCCCACGAATTATTATCACTCAATTCTGCAAGTGGTTCTGATTTACTATCGCTGTTCTCTAGCCGGTCTAAAACCGCTTTTGACCTAAAGGGACGCTTTTTGGACGCCATGGACGTTTCTCAGTTTCCAGGCAGAAAGAACATTCAAAATGCAGGCAGGGCGCCGGACAAAGCACTCGGGACAAAATGTATGTGAAATGGTTTGATACAGGAATGTTATACTATGTGATTTTAGTGTATTTAGTGAATGTCACTTTTTCACATTTTTAAATTTCCCGCCAGTTCCGTCCCCCGTACATCCCAACGTCATAGGGAACGGAACCCGGAAGACAGATGCCGGCATTGGCTGGAGGACGTTGGCAGGGACACTGCAGGAGGGACATTGCGGAAGCGCAGGACAAGGTAAGTGAAGAAGAGATCCCAGAGCAACGCTGCCGTATATTATTATTATACAGTATTTATATAGCGCCAGAAGGTTTGCTCAGCGCTGTACATTACATAGTGGGGGACAGAACATGTGACAATACAGTAACAAAACATGAGGGGTTCGAGGGCCCTGCTCTTTCGAGCTTACAATCTAGGAGATATATTCCCGAGTGTAGCTCGGGGCTACCGCTTGTGGTACTGAACAGGGGTGGATTGACAACTCATAGGGCCCCTGGGCAATAGGGGATCATGGGGCTCCTGTGTCCTTGCCCACATTCAAAGCACACCCAAAAAGCCCATAAAAAAAAAAAAAAAAAAAAAAAAAAAAAGTACCAGGGGCATTTCATGGGGCTCTCTACTGACCCCAGACCCTCAGGCAGTGCCCGAGTGCTCGAATGGTCAGTCCGCCCCTGATACTGAAACTTTACCCCTCCAGGGAGGTTAACTACGCAGCACCATAATGTACGGCACTTTCTTACCATGCATTCTGGTACAGGTGCATTGGGGTGCCATTAAAAACTGGGGTGCCAATAGGAATTAAAGGCACAGTTGCTCACCTGCAAAGGGGATGTCTTTTGTTATGCATTGCAGGAACAAGTGCGATTTTGTGTGCATTCACAACTCTGACCCTAGCGTTACAGAGAAGCAAGAAGGAAAAAAAAAAAAAAAAGAGTAAGAAAATGTGAGCGTGTGAGCCGTTCCTTCTGCATGATAGAAAATTAATGTTTGACCGGAGTCCCCCCACCCAGGAGTCCTATGAAGCAATCTATAGGTAGAATTTCCATACCGGCCTGTCCTGCAGAGACGTACACCTGCTGCTTCCCATTTTGTAGCCGTTAGGCGATCAGTAACCTGCAGCTCATTGCACAACCCAGGAAATGCTCAGCTAACGACACGCATTACAAATTAACAAAGTCCAAAACGAGCGACGGCAGGGAACACAACCAAGTTCCGGGGAATCAAGCCTGGGCGGCTAAAGTTCAGGCGAGAGTTATGCAGGCCATACACGGGTCGAATTCCGAATAAATTTCCGTTAGAAGAATCAGAAACTTTGTGCGTTTTGTAATCCGATTGTGCCAGCAGGGGCGGACTGATCATTTGGGAACTCGGGCACTGCCCGAGGGGCCGGGGTCAGTAGGGGGCCCCATGAGATGCCCCTGGTACCTTTCCATAGGCTTTTTTTGGGTGTGGTTTGAGTGTGGGCAAGGACACAGGGGCCCCATGGTCCCCTATTGCCCGGGGGGCCCCATCAGTTGTCAGTCTGCCCCTGGGTGCCACCTTTCATTTTTCAAAATTTGACCAAACAATTTCACATTACTATAGAAAAGAATTTTCGTGGCCAAGAATTTTCGTTTCTTTCCAGGTCACAGCTCACGCTCCTTTCTTTTTCGTTTACATTTCTCACACGATTCTTCCATCATCTATTAGAAATTTGTTCGTTTTCATTTCCAACATGCCCGATCAATCATATTCGAAGGTCGCATGAGAATCGGCTGTTTTCTGTGGCCCACCAATGATGCCAAATTTGAACAAAAATTCTTTGAAAAGATTTTGAAAGGAAATTTGTTCGGAATTCGACATGTATATGGCCTGCATTAGGCCCCTTTTCACACGGGCGTTCCTTTTTTTTCACCATCAGTTAAGTTACGTTTTTTCCCCAAGAAAAAAAAAACGGATTCAATTTACATCCGTTTTTCATCCATTTTGTGTCCGTTTACATCCATTCCTGTTTTTTTAACAAAAGAAAAATAGGGTTTTTTTCCGTTAAAACAAATGGATGTTAACAGATTTAAACCGCAAAAATTAGCGTTTTTTGGTTCTATAGACTTCAATGGATACGCATGTGCAAAAAACGCAAAACGCATCGCAAAAAGCACTGCAGAAAGAGATCAAACATAACCTAGCCTTAGGCCTCTAGGCTCTGGATAGCGAGTCGCTGCATGAGTGGTGGTGTAGTACAACCATATAGACAAAAGGGCAGTTTTAAAGGGCTCAGTGTCTACCAACCTCTGAAAAATGATGTGCAGTGAATCACTTTTTTAGGCTAGGTTCATATCTCTGCATGTTAGGGAACAAAAAAAAATAAAAAATGGCGGCCTCCCGGAAAGGTAATGCATTTTTGCGGACGCCATTTGGCCATAGGCCAGGCGTCCAATGGTTAAACTGCAATGGGTGATTGAATACCATCGAAAGAAAGCTTCACTTATGGAAAAAAAATTTGGGTGCAGCGGCGCATGACCGCGCAATTGTCAGTTAAAGTAATGCAGCGCCACACTGCAAAAAAATGGCCTGGTCAGGAAGGGGGGGGGGGGGTAAATCCTCTGGAAGGCAACAGGTTAAAATCCAAAAAAATCTTAAAAACAAACAAGACCACATTGTTATTTTGAATGTAAAAACATTTCTGCACATGACAGCAGTTAAGCCCAGGCAGGAGGGTCACAGGGGTCTAGGACTACCAGGAGAAATGTTACATCAGAGATCGCAGAAAACATAAAAAGTGTTCAGACAATCCCTGTCTGGTAGACATGCAGCAAGATAAGATCAGTATGACACAACCATTGGGCAGTCCAGTTTAAAATCGATGTAAGGCGCTGGGCTCAAAACCTCTATTCCGTCAATGACTGGGTGTTGGTTGGACTTGAAGGCTTAAAGTGTTACTAAACCCACAACAGTACAATCAGTCTGTATATGCAGTAAAGCATGCTGGTTATACTCACTGTGGAACCTAAGGGGTTAATCCTCTGCATTGTGTAAAAAGGCTGTTTGATCCTGTCTTCTCTAATCCTCCCCTTCTTCCAGTGCCCCCCCTCTTACCTCCTGATAAGACATATTGTGTGGAGTCACTCTGCACATGCTCAGTTTGGTGTGTATTGCTAGAGAGTTTTTTTTTCTCTTGGGAAAGTGTATGTGATCAGCACAGGGCCAATCAGCACTGCCAAGACAGAGTTCAGGGGTTCTGCATCCTCCTATAGCAGTATGAAACCGCCTCCTACAAGTTTTAACCAGTGCTCTGCTGGACACTGTCAAAGGTCACAAGACTGCTATATACTGCTGATGAGAAAAGATATTTATCAGTTTATATTTACTAAAATAATTGCATTTCCATGTTCTGTGTACTGTGGGAGACCAGATTTAGGGACTGCGGGGTCCGGGGGAGACCGGATATAGGGACTGCGGGGTCCGGGGGAGACCGGATATAGGGACTGCGGGGTCCGGGGGAGACCGGATATAGGGACTGCGGGGTCCGGGGGAGACCGGATATAGGGACTGCGGGGTCCGGGGGAGACCGGATATAGGGACTGCGGGGTCCGGGGGAGACCGGATATAGGGACTGCGGGGTCCGGGGGAGACCGGATATAGGGACTGCGGGGTCCGGGGGAGACCGGATATAGGGACTGCGGGGTCCGGGGGAGACCGGATATAGGGACTGCGGGGTCCGGGGGAGACCGGATATAGGGACTGCGGGGTCCGGGGGAGACCGGATATAGGGACTGCGGGGTCCGGGGGAGACCGGATATAGGGACTGCGGGGTCCGGGGAGAGAAGATATAAGGAATGCAGGGTCCGGGGAGAGCGGATATAAGGAATGCAGGGTCCGGGGAGAGCGGATATAAGGAATGCAGGGTCCGGGGAGAGCGGATATAAGGAATGCAGGGTCCGGGGAGAGCGGATATAAGGAATGCGGGGTCCGGGGAGAGCGGATATAAGGAATGCGGGGTCCGGGGAGAGCGGATATAGTGAATGCAGGGTCCGGGGAGAGCGGATATAGTGAATGCAGGGTCCGGGGAGAGCGGATATAGTGAATGCAGGGTCCGGGGAGAGCGGATATAGTGAATGCAGGGTCCGGGGAGAGCGGATATAGTGAATGCAGGGTCCGGGGAGAGCGGATATAGTGAATGCAGGGTCCAGGGATTAGTAACACTTTAACCTCATCAGCTCTACCACAATACAGAGGCCCTCCGAGGTGCAATGGCCTCCATAGCTGAGAAATCTAAGTATGCAAAGAACTCCAACACATCTGGAACACTTTCCAGGAGTTTTTGGATAGAGTCCAATAGGAAGCTTAATTAAATGTTTCTAGCCCGGATGAAGGGGGGGGGGGGGGGATTGTTGACTCCTGAAAGAGGATGGCTATCTTTGAAACTTCCTGTTATCAATAAATGAAATGGACTCCTAAAACAACAGTTTGGGACTGTTCTTGTCAAATTCACAACCATTGTGCAGGACTACCAAGCTGCAAGAAGAAGAAGAAGAAGCAGTATATGTTCTGAGCGCAAATGGTTGCACGCCCTCCTTCCCCAAGACGGTTTGTGGTAAATAGATGCTCTGATATATGATTATGTACAGTAAAATGTTCATATGTATATCCAAAAATCGTGTTGTAAGCCCTAGAAGGCCAAAGGTTTGTGTTCATCACGGATATATGAGCTTGTTGGACATCCCATTCCAAAATCATTAATATGAAGTCAACCTCCCTTTGCAGCTATAACAGTCTCCACTCATCTGGGAAGGTTTTCCACAAGATTTGAGTGTGACCGGGGAATTTGTACCTATCAAGTCAAAAGATCTTTGGTGAGGTCAGGTAATGATGATGGGATGAGACAACCTGTCTCTCAATTGGAGTTCCATTTTATCCCAAAAGGTATTCAGTATGGAGGAGAACAAAGCTCTGTGAAGGCCACTCAAGTTCCTCCACACCAAACTCATCAAACCATGTCTTTATGAAGCTGGCTTTATACACAAGGGCACAGGTGTAATAGTCAGGTGTCCACATACATTTGGCTATATAGTAGGTGCAAGGGTCAGATATCCACATAGGCCTGGCCACATAGTAGGTGTAAGTGTCAAGTGTCCACGTGTTTGGCTATTCAGTAGACGTAAAGGTCAAGTGCCCATATACGTTTATCCATATAGTAAGAGAAATGGTCAGGTGTCCACATATGTGTGGCCATATATTAGGTGTAACAACCAGAACCAACATTTGGCCATATGGTAGGTGTGACAGTCAAGTGTTCACATAAAGTAGGAGTAACGATCAGGTGTCCACATACTTGTGACCATAAAGTAGGTGTAATGGTCAGTTGTCAATATAGATGTTCGGCCATATAGTAGGTGCAACTATCAGGTGTCCACATACAAGGGGCCATAGAGTAGAAGGTGTCAGGTGTTCACACACGTTTGGCCATACAGTAGAAGTAACAGTCAGGTGTTCACATAGGCGTGGCCATACAGTAGTAGTAACAGTCAGGTGTTCACGTAGGCGTGGCCATACAGTAGTAGTAACAGTCAGGTGTTCACATAGGCGTGGCCATACAGTAGTAGTAACAGTCAGGTGTTCACATAGGCGTAGCCATACAGTAGAAGTAACAGTCAGGTGTTCACATAGGCGTAGCCATACAGTAGAAGTAACAGCCAGGTGTTCATATAGGCGTGGACATACAGTAGAAGTAACAGCCAGGTGTTCATATAGGCGTGGACATACAGTAGAACAGACAGGTGTTCACATACAGTAGAACTGACAGTCAGGTGTTCACATAGGCGTGGACATACAGTAGAAGCAAAAGTCAGGAGTTCACATACAGTAGAACCGCCAGGTGTTCACATAGGCGTGGACATACAGTAGAAGTGACAGTCAGGAGTTCACATAGGCATGGACATACAGTAGAAGTTACAGTCAGGTGTTCACATAAGTGTGCTATACAGTAGAACAGCCAGGTGTTCACATACAGTAGAAGTAACAGTCAGGCGTTCACAAAGGCATGGCCATACAGTAGAAGTAACAGCCAGGTGTTCATATAGGCGTGGCCATACAGTAGAAGTAACAGTCAGGTGTTCACATACCTTTGGCCGTACAGACAGATTTGGTCAAACCATGTATAGGCAGACTATTCCATAATGCAATGATAATTTAGCAAACTGCACAGCAATCCTATAAAGATTCCAGAGCCCACAATTTGAGACAACGTGTGGATTCCTCGCTCGTGTAGAACTACAAGGACCAGCAATTCATGCAGCTTTATTCAGTAAGAAATTGCAGAGTCATCAATAAGCCTCCATGCACACGGGGAGTTTCAATACCGCTGGTAGCGTTAGCTGTGTAAAGTCACGTTAAACGCGAGTTTTTCAGCATTTTTTTTCTAAACAAAACATTTTTTTAAAAAAAAGCCACACACCACATCCAAAAACGCCAGTTTGCCACATTTAGCTGAGTTAGAGCGTTTTTACAGCTAAAAAACTCCTCTAGAAACCCACTAGTCCTGAGTTTTTTCTCCACCCAAAAAAATGCTGATTAAAGCCTATGTGTACATGGACACATAGGATAACATGCTGGGGGGTTTACTGGCTGTAGAAAAAAAAAAAAAAAAACGCCAAAAGCAGCCGCTGTAAAAAAGTCCAGTGTGCATGAGGACTAAATGTAATGACCCTTTTGAATCCAGCCATCAAAAACAAAATCAATCTACTGCAGTAACATTTGTACTGAATTCTGATTGGTTGTTCTTGGACACTGTTCTTTGGTTAAGGCTCCATTAACACCAATGGGTTTTTTCTTTTAGTGCTTTTTTTTCAGAAACGCATTACAGTCCATTTAACAAGGTTTCCTATGGGACATGTTCACGTCGATGCTTTTTTGAGCTGCTGCATGTTTGGAAAGGGTCAGGGACTTTTTTCAAAGCAAAAAAGCAGCATTTTTGCTACAACAGAGTTCAATGGAGAATTTGCTGAAATGCGTGGTAGTGTGTTTTTGCATTTTTATTCTGCCCAGCAAAAAAAAAAAAAAAATACCTACTTTAAAAAAATAAATAAATGTAGAGCACAAGATGAGTGGGGAGAAACAACCTTGGTGTTGGCGAGGGTGTGGAGGGTTGGGCACGATGTACCACATATGATGGGAATGTTCAAAAATACAAGTATATTGGAGAAAGGAGTAACTTGTCTTTTTCATATCACAAAAATATCAGTGAATAAATATAAAGATCTGGGTATATGGTGCTACTTAAATGCAGCAAAAGTTTCCCAGGTTTTGGCGCAAAGTTGAGGCACCGAGGGAAGAGGATTGGATGAATAGAGTGGACCAGATTGCTAGATTGGAGAAACTATATTATATACAGGAAGATAGGATAGAGGCATATTAGATGAAGTGGGAGGAGTTTAAGGTAAAGGTGAAAGAAGTTACTTTGTAATTAAGTATAAAAAAAGAAAAATATATAGTAATTTGTCTTTCTTACTTTTAAAAATTTGTATCCAGAGGATGTGAGATATAAGTCGATCAGATAGATGTCAGGGGTTCATTGAAGAGGGGTGGGGCGGAGGGTGGGTTGAGGGAAGGGGGTTATGGGGAGAAAAATGATATGCAATAAGTGGTTTTATGAGAATTTTGTTATGTTGTATTTCCATTTTGGATTTTTTTTTGTATTGCTATAATTTTAAAATGAATAAATATCTAAATTAAAAAAATAAATAAAAGAGCTGAACAAAAAAAAAAAAAAAAAGTAAAAAAAAAAAAAAAACGCATACAAAAACGTGTGTAGGGAAAAAAAAAATTACACAAAACGAACTGCAAAAACAGAGAAAACACAAACTGCACAGGTGTGAATGGAGCCTTATTCATTTAAAATGCCAGACAGCGACAGGTGGAGTTTATGGGATTTCAAGTGAAAAGGCGATTCAGGCAACTGAGAGCTCCAGACAAACTTTTCAGGCATGGCAACCGATCCAGCGATTTATCGGGGCAATCAATATACAGAAAATCAAGAATGAGGTTTACATAGGAGAACTGCAACATTGTCTGCATTTGGCCAGGAAATGGTGATGTATTTGTAACATCCACTCTACCCCAATCCAATACAAGGTGACCAGTTAAATTGTCTGCCAGATTCAACCAGGAGATCCGACACTGACCACATCCAACCATCACGTGTGGTCTCACTCCTCTCATTGCAACCTTATTTATTTCAGGTACTTATATAGCGCCATCAATTTTCACCGCGCTTTACATATATATTGTACATTCACATCAGTCTCTAAACCCTCAAGGGGTGTACAATCTAAGGTCCCTAACTTACCTTCATACATACACATACTAGGGACAATTTAGACAGCACTTCACCTACCAGCATGTCTTTGGAGTGTAGGAGGAAACCGGAGTCCCCTGAGGAAACCCGCACAGGGAGAACATGCAAACTCCAGGCAGGTGGTGCCGTGGTTGGGATTTGAACCAACGACCCGAGTACTGCCAGGCGGAAGTGCTAACCATTTAGTTACTCTGCTGCCCACCTTTCATTCATTTCATAATGCAGCTGCAACAGTGACGCCGATCCCGTGCGGAGTCCCCTAGAGCCATAAATGAAATCTCAGATTTGGGTGGATTGGCCCTTTAAAAAACATGGCTGAAAGATCTTAAAGTAGATGTAAACCCAATCACTAGAATCTCAAAGACGTTTTAATGTCATTTCCAAACGTAATTTTCAATGTATTTAAATCTGCAGCTGTCAGTAAAATGACACCCGGATCCAGGGGCGGACTGACCATTTGGAAACTCGGGCACTGCCCGAGGGCCTGGGGTCAGTAGGGGGCCCCATGAGATGCCCCTGGTACCTTTTTCATAGGCTTTTTTTGAGTTTGGGCAAGGACACAGGGGCCCCATGATCCCCTATTGCCCAAGGGCCCGGGGTCAGTAGGGGCCCCATGAGATGCCCCTGGTACCTTTTTCATAGGCTTTTTTGAGTTTGGGCAAGGACACAGGGGCCCCATGATCCCCTATTGCCTGGGGGCCCCATGAGTTGTCAGTCCGCCTCTGCCCAGATCCTACCATAAGGCAAGGTTCACATCAGTGCAGATTGCCGATTGTGCAATTTCACAGTGAGTTTACCAACACACTTTTTGTTTTTGACGCATTTTTTTTTTTTTTGGGGGGGGGGTTGCCAATAGGAAAATACTGACTTTGATGCGATTTTGATGAGAGTGTAAAGTCACATCAAAGTTGCATCCAAGTCGCATCCATCCAAAGTTGCAGAAAAGTCGCACTACATGAACAGAACTGTCATACTTTCCTATTAGCAAAAAAAAAAAAAAAAATGCAAAACGCAACATTTTAATTTTTGGTTCGGTTCCATTGCATGAAAAAAAGCAATTTACTGCAGGAAAAAAGTCCCTGATCCTTTATTAAAAAAGGAAAAATCATCATCTCAAAATGCAAAAAGAAATCATCTCAAAATGCACAGATGTGAACTAGATCCATAGGAAATCATGTGACACGGACTGTAGTGTGTTTCTGCCAACTGGAAAACACACCAAAATCGGCATAAGTATGAACCTAGGGTAAAAGTCCTTGTTCAGCCACCTACTTTATAGGGTGACAACACTCAGTTTACTTTGCCTACGTTGTCACCCTGTCATACAATCTGCAGATGGAGACTACAAGTGGTTGTTTCAACATCCAATAGATGGTCACACTGGACCGTGACTATCAGGAAACATACAGCCAGTTATTTTCAATGTATCTGCTACTTTCATTAAAATAATCCCTGGTGATCCTGCCATATAAAAAAGGTCCTTGTTCAGGCACTTCCTGTTATAAAGGTGACAACACTGTGCACCCTTTTCCCAATTTCAGGTTTATGTTGTCACCCAGACTTCTGACCAAGACTACAAGTGACCATTTCTACACACTTTACACAGACATGGTTCACTGTTGTCATCATTAGGAAACTCACCTTGAGAAATGCCATGCAGACAAAATCAATTTCAGTGTATTCAGTGCTACATTCAATAAAATAATCCCTGGTGATCCTGCCATATAATAGGTCCTTGTTCAGGCACTTCCTGTTATAAAGGTGACAACGCTCTGCACCCTATTCCCAATGTCATGCTTATGTTGTCACCCAGACTTCAGACAAAGACTACAACTGACCATTTCTACACACTTTACACACACATGGTTCACTGCTGTCATCATTAGGAAACTCGCCCTGAAAAATGCCATGCAGACAAAATCATTTTCAGTGTATTCAGTGCTGCATTCAATAAATTAATCTATGGTGATCCTGCCATATAAAAAAGGTCCTTGTTCAGGCACTTCCTGTTATAAAGGTGACAACACTGTGCATCCTTTTCCCAATTTTGAGCACATGTCACCTGGGCTTCAGATGGCAACTACAAGTAACCATTTCAGCATGCATTACCTGCTTTTTACAGGGCAACAACACTCTACCTCTGTTTCCCAGTTGTATGCCTCTATTGTCACCGTTACTCGGGCTTCAGAAGGAGACTACCAGTGGCCATTTCAACACAGGTATGGTCCGCTGTTGTCACCATTAGGAAACCCACCCTGAGAAATGCCATGCAGCCGAAGCACAGTTCAATGTATTTAAATCCGCTACTTTCAGAAAAAAAATCCCTGCTGATCCTGCCATAAAAGGTCCTCGTTCAGGCACATCCTATTATAAGGTGACAACATTCTGCACCCTTTTCCCAGTTTTGAGCTTGTTGTCACCTGTGCTTCAGATGGCATCTACAAGTGACCATTTCAGCATGCATTACCTGCTTTTTACAGGGCAACAACACTCTACCTCTGTTTCCCAGTTGTATGCCTCTATTGTCACCCTGTTACTCGGGCTTCAGAAGGAGACTACCAGTGGCCATTTCAACACAGGTATGGTCCACTGTTGTCACCATTAGGAAACCCACCCTGAGAAATGCCATGCAGCCGAAGCCCAGTTCAATGTATTTAAATCTGCTACTTTCAGAAAAAGTAATCCCTGGTGATCCTGCCATAAACGGTCCTTGTTCAAGCACATCCTGTTATAAGGTGACAAACACTCTGCAACCTTTTCCCAATTTCATGCTTACGTTGTCACCCAGACTTCAGACAAAGACTACAAGTGACCATTTCTTACACAGTTTACGCAGACATGGTTCACTGTTGTCACCATTTGGAAACTCGCCCTGAGAAATGCCATGCAGCTGAAGCCAATTTCAATGTATTTAAATCTTCTTTATTAAAATAATCCCTGGTTATCTTGTCATAGAGGTCCTCTTTCATGCACCTTGTTTTATATAGTGACAACGCTCTGTACCCTTCTCCCAATCTTGTGACTACGTTGTCACCCAGGCTACCGATGGAGACTACAAGTGACCATTTCTACACACATTACACAGCCATTGTCCACTGTTGTCACCATCAGGAAACTCACTCCCCAGAAATGCTAAGCAGTCATTTTGCAATGAATTTAGACCTGCTATTTTCATTAAAATAATCCCTGGTGATCCTGCCAGAAGGGTCCTTGCTCAGGCACCTGCTATTACGGAGTGACAACGCTCTGTCCCGGTTTCCCAACTGTGTACCTATGTTGTCACCCTGTCAGAGGGACTTCAGATGGAAACTACAGGTGGCCATACATCCAGGTATTTTCAATGTATTTAAATCTGCTACATTAAAAGTAATAGCGGGTGATCTTGCCATAACGGTCCTAGCGCAGACACCTGCTTTTGAAAGGTGACAACACTTTGTCCCTGTCTATCAATTGTATGCCTATGTTGTCACCCTGCCTCACAGGTTTCATATGGAGACTACAAGTGGCTGTCTCAACACACATTACACAAGTATGGTCTACTGTTGTCACCATCAGGAAACACACTCTGAGAAATGCCAATACAGCCAAAAGT
Source organism: Staurois parvus (assembly GCF_062004578.1). Lineage (NCBI taxonomy): Eukaryota > Metazoa > Chordata > Amphibia > Anura > Ranidae > Staurois > Staurois parvus. The sequence goes on from NW_028318804.1 coordinate 574,416, forward strand.
CATTTTAAATGCATTTAAATCTGCTACTTTCATTACAATAATCCCTGGTGATCCGACCAGAAAGATCCTAGCTCAGACGCCTGCTTTATAGGGTGACAACATTCTATCCCTGTCTCCCAATTGTGTGCCTTGGTTGTCACCCTCTTATATGGGTTTCATGGAGACTATGAATTGCCAGTTCAACACACATTATACAAGCATGTCGTCATCACTGGGGAACCCCTCCTTGTTGTCATCATTGGGGAACCCCCCCCCCCCATCATCAGGACCCCTCGCTCATTATCATTGGGACCCCCCCATTGTTTAGGACCCCCCTGCTCATTATCATTGGAACCCCCCCTCATTGTCATCACTGGGAATCCCCCCAACCCCTTCCCCCCCCAGAGAAATGTCATACAGGAAAAGTAATTTTCCATGTATTTAAATCTGCTACTTTCATTAAAATAATCTCAGGGTATCCTGCCATAAACAGTCCTTGCTCAGACACCTGGGTGACAACGCTCTGTTCCTGTCTCCCAATCATGTGCCTATGTAGTCACCCCGTCTCATAGCTTTCATATGGAAACTAAAAGTGGCTGCTTCAACACATTCCCACATTACACAGGTATGGTCTGTGGCTGTCACCATCAGGAAACACACCCTAATAAATGCCATGCAACCTTTGCTGGGGGGGGCCCCACATAGACATGAAGTGGATGTAAAGTGGCTGCAGGAGATCTGCAGCAGCAAAATACAATTAATTTTTTTTTAAACGTAATAAAAAAATTATAAAAATCATTGCCTTTGCAGCATACAGCTGCAAAAAAAAAAATTATAGTTTATTAATATATATATAAAATTTGTTTATTTTAGCAGCTGTAAAAATAAAAAAGTTATATTAAAAAAAAAAAAAAATTTTTATATATATATATATATATATATATATATATATATATATATATATATATATATATATATATATATATATATATATATATATAATCACACACACACACACACACATTATATATATATATATATATATATATATATATATATATATATATATATATATATATATATATACACACACACACATATATACACATACATAGACACACACCAAAAATTATAAAAATAATTGCCTTTACAGCGTACAGCTGCTAAAAAAAAAAAAAAACCCATAAAAAATTATAGTATATATATAATTTGTTTATTTCAGCAGCTGTAAAAATAAATATATTACATTTTAATATATTTTTATTTTAATCTATTTTTACAGCTGCTAAAATAAACAAATTATATTTATATTATTTGTTTATTTTAGCAGCTGTAAAAAAACCAAAAATATATATATATATATATATAATGTATGTGTTTATTTATTTTAACAGCTTTATGCTGCAAAGGCCATTTTCTTATAATTTTTTATTACATAAAATAAAACAAAATTTCCCCCCAACCCCCCCCCTTTAGCTAATATTTTTGTTCTGCTTCCACCAAAAATATATAAAGATTACAGCAAGTTATTTTACGTTTAAAACTGAAAAAAGGACCTAAAAATCAGACTTTTATTCTGGTTGACAATCTAGGCTGACCCCAAGGGGCTTAAAACTTTCTGGGACAGCTCTGGGAACCCCTGGGGATCCCATCTGGCAGCCATGCGTTGGTGTGTAGGGTCGCAGAGCAGGGAGACGTACTCACAAAGTGGTTGGCAGGACAGCGGCGTGCAGGCGGCACTTGCGGAGTCGCTCGCTCATCAGTGTGCGGATTCCTTTTTGGGTTCCCAGGTAATTCCCCCTCAGCACCTATCCCAGCCGCAGATCCAGAGCCCTCCTCATTGTCCCTGTACTGAATCCCTCCAGGATCCCAACTCCTCCACCACGCAGAGCAGCCCGCAGTCCCTTCTTCCAGCAGCCAAGTGCTTAGCCAAAGTCTGCAAGTTGACAGCTCCTGCAAGCAGGCAGCCCTGTGGGCGGGGCCACCACCTGTCACTTAGCCCTGTGGGCGGGGATTAGGGCTTGCAGGCTTTCCATGCGCAGCTGCAGGGTCCTAAAATACAGAGAAATCCTCCGCAGGACCAGAGCAAACGGTCTCAGGATTTCATTGGTTACTGCGAGAACCTGCAAAGTCCTTGTCTGCAACTGCCTGGGCGACGTCAGTGGGCTTTTATCAATTAACCCCTCGCCTACAGGGCACTTATACCCCCTTCCTGCACAGGACAATTTTCAGCTTTCACACTTTGAATGACAAATGCGCGGTCATGCAACATTGTACCCATTTGAAATTTTTAGCATTTTTTTCCACACAAAAGAACTTTCTTTTGGTGGTATTTAATCGCCACAGGGGGGTTTACTTTTTGCACTATAAACAAAAAGAAATTGAAAAAATTATAAAATTTTGCAAACAGGTAATTGTTTTCCTTCACTGATGGGCACTGATAGGCAGCACTGATGAGGCGGCACTGATAGGAAGTACTGATGAGGCTGCACGGGTAGGCTGCACTGATGAGGCGGCAGCACTGATGAGGCTGCACTGATGAGGTGGCACGGATAGGCAGCAGTGAGGAGGCTGCACTGATGAGGCGGCAGTGAGGAGGCTGCACTGATGGGAAGCACTGATGGGCAGCACCGATGAGGCGGTTTTGAGGAGGCTGCACTGATGGGAAGCACTGATGGGCAGCACTGATGAGGCGGTAGTGAGGAGGCTGCACTGATGAGGCAGCAGTGAGGAGGCGGCATTGATAGGAAGCAGTGATGGGTGGCAGTGAGGAGGCGGCACTGATAGGAAGCAGTGATGGGCAGCACTGATGAGGCTGCACTGATGGGAACTGATAGGCAGCACTGATGAGGCTGCATGGATAGGCAGCACTGATGAGGCTGCATGGATAGGCAGCACTGATGAGGCGGCAGTAAGGAGGCTGCACTGATAGAAAGCACTGATGGGCAGCACTGATGAGGTGGTAGTGAGGAGGCTGCACTGATAGAAAGCACTGATGGGCAGCACTGATGAGGTGGTAGTGAGGAGGCTGCACTGATAGAAAGCACTGATGGGCAGCACTGATGAGGTGGTAGTGAGGAGGCTGCACTGATGAGGCGGCAGTGAGGAGACGGCACTGATAGGAAGCACTGATAGGCAGCACTGAGGAGGCAGCACTGATGAGGCTGCACTGGTTGGCAGCACTGATGAGGATATACTGTAAATTTTTTTCACTCATAAAAAGGGCCGGTTCACATTTCATGCATTTCAGTTGCTTTTTTTCTGCATCCAAAAACGCACAGAAAGTAGGTGGTATGTTTGTCAATGTCATAGTTCACATCAGTGCTTGCAGTTCCAGTGCGTTCCGGATGCAGAAAAAAAAAAAGTAGAACAGAATGCATATTTCCTGCACAGAACTGTACTGGAATGTGGTAAAAGCACATCCAAAACGCACACGTCCCTATTTAAATTGAAGAAAAAGACGGGGGGAGGAAAGAACTGGAACACATCAAAAACGCAACATGCCAAAAACACACATGCGGAAATGCATCCAGAACGCATCTGGACTGCGTTTTTATGGTATGAACCGCCCATAAAGATGGGTTCACGTCTTTGCGTCTTTGCATAACACGCATCGAGAGCGGTACTTTGTGCGTTGGGTTAGGGCAGCCCCTTTATTCAAATGAGCTTCCTAACACACTACTGCCCACCATACACACTTCAATTTCATTATTGGATAGATGGCGTTTCGATTAAAACGATCGAATCCACAAACCGTTCAATGACCATAAAAACAAAAACTTTCCTTCTGGTTGCTTTAAATCTGATCAAACTAAGTCGATCAGTCAGGGCAAAAAATTATCGATCGTTTTTGCATCAAGGAACTTAATTGTATTTAAATCGTTTAGATCAGGGGTCTCCAAACTGTACAGACCCGGGAACTCAGCACAGGGATGGTGGGAGCCCCTCATAATGGGCACAGCAAGTGTACAAACCCGGGAATGCAGCACAGGGATGGTGGGAACCCCTCATAATGGGCACAGCAAGTGTACAGACCCAGGAACTCAGTACAGGGATGGTGGCATCCCCTCATAATGGGGACAGCGGGTGTACAGACCCGGGAACTCAGCACAGGGATGGTGGGAACCCCTCATAATGGGCACAGCGGGTGTACAGACCCGGGAACTCAGCAAAGGGATGGTGGGAACTCCTCATAATGGGCACAGCGGGTGTACAGACCCGGGAACTCAGCACAGGGATGGTGGGGACCCCTCATAATGGGCACAGCGGGTGTACAGACCTGGGAACTCAGCACAGGGATGGTGGAAGGGGGTGCCAGTCACTGGAACCGATCCCCTGTATGGCTCTCTGCAGCAGCTGAAAGCCGGCGTCTTCTCCTCTCCCTCCCGCTGGCGGTCAGCTGATGCAAAGAGAGACATACAGGGGATCGGTTCCGACAATTGCCTCCCGCTGCATCCAATCACCCTCCCTGTACACCCATACATTCCCCCCCCCTGCCCAGGCCCCCCGTGTGCCCCCACCCCTGTAGTACTGCAAGCACACAATAGGATCCTTCATGATGGAAAGGTGGGGGAGGGGTCTAGTAAATATGTCACATTTACCAGGCCCTTCCATTCCTGAATGAACACAATGAGTGATCAGAATAGATCATTTGCTGTGTTCATTCATAACTGTGTTGGCTGTGGTTTTTTTTTGGGGGGGGACCTGTCAGGTTAGCTGTATGGGGCCCCTGAGCATAATTGGGGGAACTTGCTGGGAATTGAGCCTGCGATGGTGGAAATGTATAGCCTGCCAGCTGCAACTCGCCATTTGATTTTGGCAATGAAGCAGCATGGGTACATCCCAAACTGACTACATTTCTGTGTTTAGGTGGGCAGTCAGAGGGTGGTTCAACCATATACTTTTACTGCCCCCCCCAACCACTCATATGAAAGAGTCCTTACCGTTCTCTGAAGACATTGTTGGTTGTTTCATCCCATCTTCTCTCGGATTCCTACACAGTAGACTCGGCCTTCATTATAAGCACCTGGTGCCATGTCAGAGCAGTAATGAGGAAAGCTGCAGAGTCTGCATTTAGAGGAGGCCAAACCACGGACCGGACCCCACCGACACGGAACTCCTATCTACGTGGAATGTGACCGCTTGTCTCAGGATCCACATCCTAGGCTGGGCTCTGGCTCTGGGCTCACACAGGCAGGACCGTTCCATTTCTGGGGATATTCAATATACAGAATTTTTGATGATTTTAAAACATTAATATTATTATTATTATACAGGATTTATATATTATTATTATACAGGATTTATATATTATTATTATTATTATACAGGATTTATATAACGCCAACAGTTTGCTCAGCGCTTTACAATATAACAGGAGACAATACAGCAACAATACAGTTCAATACAAGAGGGATAGGAGGGCCCTGATCCTTGGAGCTTACACTCTAGAAGGGAGGGGCTAGCGGTACAAAAGGTAGTAATTGTGGGGGATGGATCACCTAAAAGTGAGCAGAGTAGGCGATAGTCTGATAAATTTGGGTAGTGAGTTCCAGAGGATGGGGGAGGCTCTGGAGAAGTCCTGGAGACGAGCATGGGAGGAGGAGATCTTGCGAGGAGTGGAGAGGACGGTTTGGGTGATATTTAGAGACAAGATTGGTGATGTAATTTAGGGCAGAGTTATAAATGGTTTTATATGTTATTGTTAATGTTTTGAATTTTATCCGTTGGGCAACGGGAAGCCAGAGGAGGGATTGGCAGAGAGGGGTGGAGGACACTGAGTGGAGGCCAGTGGAGGGATTGGCAGAGGGGTGGAGGACAGTGAGTGGAGGCCAGTGGAGGGATTGGCAGAGAGGGATGGAGGACACAGAGTGGGGGTCAGTGGAGGGATTGGCAGAGAGGGGTGGAGGACACTGAGTGGAGGCCAGTGGAGGGATTGGCAGAGAGGGGTGGAGGACACTGAGTGGAGGCCAGTGGAGGGATTGGCAGAGAGAGGTGGAGGACACTGAGTGGAGGCCAGTGGAGGGATTGGCAGAGAGGGGTGGAGGACACTGAGTGGAGGCCAGTGGAGGGATTGGCAGAGAGGGGTGGAGGACACTGAGTGGAGGCCAGTGGAGGGATTGGCAGAGAGGGGTGGAGGACACTGAGTGGAGGCCAGTGGAGGGATTGGCAGAGAGGGGTGGAGGACACTGAGTGGAGGCCAGTGGAGGGATTGGCAGAGAGGGGGGGAGGACACTGAGTGGAGGCCAGGGGAGGGACTGGCAGAGAGGGGTGGCAGATACAGAACGGTTAGTGAGGTGGATGAGTCTGGCAGCAGCATTCATGATAGACTGAAGAGGGGATAGCCTGCGATGAGGTCGGCCAATGAGGAGGGAGTTACAATAGTCAAGGCGAGATATAACAAGGGAGTGAATAAGTTGCTTAGTGGTTTGCGAGGTTAGGAACGGGTGTATCTTGGAGATGTTGCAGAGGTCGGAGGTGTTGCGGAGGTCGGAGGTGTTGCGGGGGTCGGAGGTGTTGCGGAGGCTGGAGATGTTGCGGGGGTTGGAGATGTTGCGGAGGTTGGAGATGTTGCGGGGGTTGGAGATGTTGCGGGGGTTGGAGATGTTGCGGAGGCTGGAGATGTTGCGGGGGTTGGAGATGTTGCGGAGGCTGGAGATGTTGCGGGGGTTGGAGATGTTGCGGAGGCTGGAGATGTTGCGGGGGTTGGAGATGTTGCGGGGGTTGGAGACGTTGCGGAGGTTGGAGACGTTGCGGAGGTGAAGTCTACAAGATTTGGACAGGGATTGGATCTGGGGCTGGAAGGACGGATGGGAGTCTAGGATTACACCGAGTACTCTGGCAGATTCAATTGAAAGGTTGATTTTATTTTTTTTTATTAATAATCAGTAAATGTGAAGTCTCTTCTGCTGTATATCAAATATTTCCTTAAATTGGAGTTTTGATTTGAATTCCGGCCAAAACATTTTTTCCCTTTGGATAGAATAATGCTGAAGTTTGCTGCTTCTATTGCGCTCTCCCTGCTTCATCCCCTCATCAGCACACTGATCACATTTTGAAATAAAACCCATTTTCATGACATCAGTCATAGTAGACTCAGTGATGTCACCACTGGGTCTTTGTGCTTCTCTATGCAATGTAGGCAGATCGTGGCTGGCAGGAGGGGCCAGCAGGGTGCTGTACATAGCTTCCTAAAAATATCTCTGCGCCCCGCCTCCACTCAAGAGGCCTCAGTTCTGATACAAGCAGTGGGAGGAGTTATGGAAATATCAAAATGGCTTAATGGGTGGATGTCAGTCTAGAGCAGGAGTCTCCAAACAGTTCAGTAAGAAGGGCCACGTTGTATATGTTACAAACATGTCGGGGTCAAAAAATAATCCCCCTTACATCAGAACCCCCCCTTACAGAGTGCACTGCTACATCAGGGTCCCCATCAGAGTCCCCCTTACATCAGAACCCCTCCAGAGTGCCTTGCTACATCAGAGTCCCCCCTTACATCAGGGTTCCCATCAGAATTCCCCCTTATATCAGGGTCCCAATCAGAGCCCCCCCCCCTGTATCAGGGTCCCCATAAGAGTCCCCCCCTTACATCAAGCTCCCTATCAGAGTCCCAATTATATCAGGGTCCCCATCAGAGTCCCCCTCCCTTACATCAGAACCCCCCCAGAGTGCCTTGCTACATCAGAGTCCCCCCTTACATCAGGGTTCCCATCAGAATTCCCCCTTATATCAGGGTCCCAATCAGAGCCCCCCCTATGTCAGAGCCCCCCCTTACATCAAGCTCCCCATCAGAGTCCCAACTATATCAGGGTCCCCATCAGAGTCCCCCCCCTTACATCAGAACCCCTCCAGAGTGCCTTGCTACATCAGAGTCCCCCCTTACATCAGGGTTCCCATCAGAATTCCCCCTTATATCAGGGTCCCAATCAGAGCCCCCCCCCATATCAGAGCCCCCCCTTACATCAAGCTCCCCATCAGAGTCTTAACTATATCAGGGTCCCCATCAGAGTCCCCCCCTTACATCAGAACCCCTCCAGAGTGCCTTGCTACATCAGAGTCCCCCCTTGCATCAGGGTTCCCATCAGAATTCCCACTTATATCAGGGTCCCAATCAGAGCCCCCCCTATATCAGGGTCCCCATCAGAGTCCCCCCCTTACATCAAGCTCCCCATCAGAGTCCCCCCTTACATCAAGCTCCCCATCAGAGTCCCAACTATATCAGGGTCCCCATCAGAGTCCCAACTATATCAGGGTCCCCATCAGAGTCCCCCCCCCTTACATCAGAACCCCTCCAGAGTGCCTTGCTACATGAGAGTCCCCCCTTACATCAGGGTTCCCATCAGAATTCCCCCTTATATCAGCGTCCCAATCAGAGCCCCCCTATATCAGGGTCCCCATCAGAGCCCCCCCATGTAAGGGTCCCCATAAGAGACCCCCCTTAAATCAGGGTCCATATCAAAGTCCCCCCTTACATCAAGGTCCCCATCGCACTTCCCCCTTTACCCATTCAGGGTACCCCATTACATCCAAACTTCTCAGTAAGAGGGCCACATTGTATATTTTACAAACATGCTGGGGCTGAACAATAATCCCCATCAGAGCCCCCCCTTACATCAGGTTCCCCAATTTATTTTGAAATATATTGAATACGGACAGATTTGTAGTATTTCAAATGTTAATATATTTGGGAAGAATATTTTTAAAATACATTTTTCTTCCATGTGGGTCCAACAATGCCCTGTATTTCCTTTTAGACAAGAGTTCTGTGAACTTGGCTTTCCAATTTTTTTTTGAGTATGGAAAACAGCAAACAGGGAAATGACATGTTGTGTGTTCTGCTGTAGGGTGTGGTCACTGGGATGCTGCGCGGGGGTCTTAGATCTTCTATTCTGACATTGTTACTATTGTACTAGTGACTTATCCCTTGCGGAGTCCTCCGTGCCTGCAGATACAGTCACCGCGGACGGTCTTCATCAGACAGCTGAACTCACCAAACACCCATCCATGAAATCTTTATTACATGCAGCAGGTTAACAGAGAACAGATGCAGCAGCCGATTGAAAAGACGGAGTGTGGGAGGAAACCGGAGCACCTGGAGGAAACCCACGCAGGCACAGGGAGAACATGCAAACTCCAGGCAGGTGGTGCCGTGGTTGGGATTCAAATGCAGGCCATAGACGGGTCGAAAATCGGGCGATTTTTCTAAAAAAAAAAAAATTGGTTGTTCGATAGGCCAACGTTACCACCAATGGTAAAAAAGAAAAAAAAATCGGCCGATTTTCGTCCCATCTACGGCTGGCATTAACCCCATAACTTCTGTCCCTTGCAGAGACAGGGAAGAAGAAGAGGAAGGAGGAGGAAGAGGAAGGAGGAGGAAGAGGAAGGAGTAGGAAGAGGAAGGAGGAGGAAGGAGGAAGAGGAAGGAGGAGGAAGAGGAAGGAGGAGGAAGAAGGAAGGAGGAGGAGGAAGGAGGAGGAAAGAAGAAGGAAAGAAGCAGGAGGAGGAAGAAGATGAAGGAAGGAGGAGGAAGAAGAAGATTAAGGAAGGAGGAGGAAGAAGAAGAAGAAGGAAGGAGGAGGAAGAAGAAGGAAGGAGGAGGAAGGAGGAGGAGGAAGGAGGAGGAAAGAAGAAGGAAAGAAGCAGGAGGAGGAAGAAGAAGAAGAAGGAAGGAGGAGGAAGAAGAAGAAGAAGAAGAAGGAAGGAGAAGGAAGAAGAAGGAAGGAGGAGGAAGAAGAAGGAAGGAGGAGGAAGAAGAAGGAAGGAGGAGGAAGAAGAAGGAAGGAGGAGGAAGAAGCAGAAGAAGAAGGAAGGAGGAGGAGGAAGAAGAAGGAAGGAGGAGGAAGAAGAAGAAGGAAGGAGGAGGAAGAAGAAGAAGAAGAAGGAAGGAGGAGGAAGAAGAAGAAGAAGAAGGAAGGAGGAGGAAGAAGAAGAAGAAGGAAGGAGGAAGAAGAAGAAGAAGAAGGAAGGAGGAGGAAGAAGAAGGAAGGAGGAGGAAGAAAAAGAAGAAGAAGGAAGGAGGAGGATAGAGAAGAAGGAAGAAGGAGGAGGAGGAAGAAGTAGGAAGAAGGAGGAGGAAGAAGGAGGAGGAGGAGGAAGAAGGAGGAGGAGGAGGAAGAAGAAGGAAGGAGGAGGAAGGAGGAAGGAGAAGAAGGAGGAGGAAGAGGAAGAAAGATGGAAGAAGGAAGAAGAAGAAGGAAGAAGAAGAAGGAAGAAGGAGGAGGAAGAAGGAAGGAGGAGGAGGAAGGAGAAGAAGGAAGGAGAAGAAGGAAGGAGAAGAAGGAAGGAGAAGAAGGAAGAGGAGGAAGAGGAAGGAAGAGGAGGAAGAGGAAGGAAGAGGAGAAAAAGGAGAAGAAGAAGAGGGAAGAAGTAGGAAGAAGAAGAGAATACATTATTTGGATTACAATGTTTTTGTTTGGATAGAAATGGATACATTTGTTGCAACCGCAAGACTTTTCATATAAAATATAATAGCAGATTGGAATTATTCTTCTTTTTCTTTTTCTTCTTCTTGCAGGTCACGGCTCACGCGCAGCTTTTTTATCGGTAAAACGATCGGCTGATTTGCCCATCATTGCCGGGAAAATCTGCCGATCATCAAAATCGGCCACGAATTTTCCAACATGCCTGATAAAGAAAAAAATGTGCAAAAACCCCGAAAAACGGCCGACCAATTAACCCACTAGCGGTGCAAAAAATCGGCCGATTTTCGATCCGTCTATGGCCGGCAAAACCGGCGACCCTGGTACTGCCAGGTGGAAGTGCTAACCACTTAGCCACTTTGCTGAAAATCCATTACATGCATTGATGTGCATCAAGAAATATGCTCTAAACGCATGTAAATGCAGATTTGGCACTGCCAGTGTGAATGAGGCCTTTTTTTCAGGTTGCCCACCCCAGCAAAGCACCAATTTGTTACCTAATCTGCTAAAACAGCAACTTCACCAGGCCGATGTAGGAGGGATCTGGATGAGTAGCGGGTGAGCAGATCTGTCCAGGCAACCGCTGATTGATTTGTTGTTCTGCTTGTGTCAACACACCGAGCTGCTGCTCTTCTGCTAAAATTGCTGGCAAATTTTCCATAAGTCCTCCTGCACACGGGACGTTTTTACAGCGGCAGTTTTTGGCTTTTGACAATTTTTTTCTACAGCCAGTAAACCCCCCAGCATGTTATCCTATGTGTCCATACACACATAGACTGGAATCAACGTTTTTTGGCTGTAAAAAAAAAAACCCAGGACTAGTGGATTTCTAGAGGAGGTTTTTCAGCTGTAAAAACGCTCTAACGCTGTAAAACGTGGTAAAACGCGGTAAACCAGCATTTTTTGACTTTCTTTAATAAAAAAAATTTTTTTTTTGGTAAAAAGAAAACTCTAAAAAACGCAAACGTGAAAAAAACGCTGCAAAACTCTAACCGCTAACACAAAAACGCTAAAAAACCTCCCGTTTTTAACACGACTTTACACAGCTAACGTAACCAGCGTTATCAAAATGTCCCGCGTGCATAGACAATTACCCCCGGATCACATATATGCGGCCCTGTGGGCTGCGTTTTGCTCACTTATTGGAATGGACTCCCGTGCCCCGGGACACACAGGGAAGTCCCTGCACTTTGTCGGAAAACGTAGCCCACATGGGAACCTCAGTTCCCAGTACGGTTGCGATTTCCAGTGCAGGCGGCGTGCCATTAGAACTATGTATGGGCACATAGGATAACATGCTGGGGGGGATACTTTAGCATTTTGGTATTAGCGTTTAGCGGAGTTTTGCCGCATTTTTTCACGTTTGCATTTTTTAGAGGTTTTTTTTTTCCAAAAAAATATTTTTTTTTATAAAAAAAAAAGTCCACAAATGCTGGTTTACCGCATTTTTCAGCATTAGAGTGTTTTTACAGCTAAAAAACTCCTCTAGAAACCCAACCAAAAAACGTCCCTGCCAAAAAACGTTGATTCCAGTCTGTGTGTGTATGGACACATAGGATAACATGCTGGGGGGTTTACTGGCTGTAGAAAAAAATGTCAAAAGCAAAAAACAGCCGCTGTAAAAATGTCCTGTGTGCATGAGGATTAATTGTCTATTATAAGGGTCCATGTACACTGCAGCTGATAAACTGACGTTTAGGAGCTTTTCTGTGTTTTTTTCAGGAGACCCTGAACCAGGGGCAGACTGACCATTTGGAAACTCAGGCACTGCCCGAGGGCCCGGGGTCAGTAGGGGGCCCCATGAGATGCCCCTGGTACCTTTTTCATAGACTTTTTTAAGTTTGGGCAAGGACACAGGGGCCCCATGATCCCCTATTGCCCGGGGGCTCCATGAGTTGTCAGTCTGCCCCTGCCCTGAACTCTCCCGAATGTTCTCCTATGTGTCCATGTACACATAGTTGTTTACAGTTGTTTACAGGCAGTTGAGTTTACAGTTGTTTTTTTGAACGCACCAAACTTGCGTTCAGGAGTAGATTTTATCAGCGTGCCAAACGCTTGTAAACGTGTGTAAAAGCAGCTAAACGCATTTAGAAGCATTTTTTTTTAAGTATTCCATATCCAGATGCTGTCCAGAGCCTTTTTTCATCATCAGAAATGCATGCAAAGTGTTTTCCATGTATTCAAATGGACCCGGTACACCAGCGCAGTCAGTTCCAGGTTTGGCGAAGGAATAAATGGTAGAACGTGCCGCATTATGCTCATGATGGGATCCATAGTGAATACAACCAGAAAAGACAGGAAATCTCAACACATACGGCTCTCTCTGCTTCTGCTCTCTCTATTTCTCACAAAATGTCTGAAATGGTTAATTTTTTTACTGTTTTTCAGTGCATTCTGGGCATTTGGGAAAGTCTCCTGAGGTTATCTTAAAAAAACGCTTTTAAACGCAAACGTTCATAAATGCAGTTTGCAAACGCAGCTTTACAGACATTATTTAACCTACGTTTTCCATCAGTTTCCATCGTTCAGAAGTGTTTTCCAAACGTCCTGTGTACATGGAGCCTAGGGCTGAATGAAAGCTGTGCACTGCCCGCCTGTGAAAGGACAACAATGGGGGCAGATGCTGTGCCTGGCCCATAGGTCTCCCAGTCTAAAAGAACCCATCAAGTTGTACTTGTACCCACTTCAGCCCCCATACTGTTCCAAGGCAGCTGTGCTTTCTTTGGAGACGTCCATTGTCTATTGAATTTCAATCTGCTTTGCTTGTGTAGCTCTTACTTCCGGTGGGGGGGGGGGGGGGGGGTCGCTGGAAATCTACAGGTCCCCCTTACCTGTTCAGAGGCCTAAGAGCAACCTAACAAATGCAGGTTCTGGTCTAGGGGTCTTTTTAAAGATCTATTGCAGGCTGCGCTGCTGTTAGAAACCATGGGGCCCCATAAAGCCAACTTGACAGATAAGCACAGTTTACTATGCTTTACTTATGAATTTTAGATACACAGAATATAATTGGATACTGACATTTATAGGTAAAGTAAGGGGGGTGCTGTTTATGGGTGAAAATGCACCTACATCATCACATACATTGGTGTTTCAGGTTAACAGGTCCTGTTGTCTGCCCTCCGTAAAGGGGTATACCTTCTAGCCCCTTTTACCATTGTCACACCCGTATAATGTGATTAGCTAGAGGGGGTGCTGTGTATGGGTGAAAATGCACCTACATCATCACATACATTGGTGTTTCAGGTTAACAGGTCCTGCTGTCTGCTCTCCGTAACGGGATATACCGTCTAGCCCCTTTTACTGTTGTCACACTTGTGTAATGTGATTAGCTAGAGGGGGGTGCTGTTTATGGGTGAAAATGCACCTACATCATCACATACATTGGTGTTCCAGGTTAACAGGTCCTTCTGTCTGCCCTCCATAAAGGGGTATACCTTCTAGCCCCTTTTACCATTGTCACACCCGTATAATGTGATTAGCTAGAGGGGGTGCTGTTTATGGGTGAAAATGCACCTGCATCATCACATACATTGGTGTTTCAGGTTAACAGGTAAAGGCTAAAGGGGGGTGCTGTTTATGGGTGAAAATCATTACATAGATTGGTGTTTCAAGTTACCAGGTCCTGCTGTCTGTCCTCCATAAAGGGGTATACCTTCAAGTGTAATGTGATTAGCTAGAGGGGGTTGCTGTTTATGGGTGAAAATATACCTGGCAGGACTTTTATTTTAAAGCCTTGTATACACAGGCTTCAGCTTGCACACAAGCAATGTGTACAGAGACAGCAATGGGGTCCCAATCCCTGTCAGGACAATGTCCGCATGAAGTTTGCATGTTCTCCCTGTGTTTGTGTGGCTTTCCTCTGGGTACTTAAGTATTTTCCCACATCCTGGTAGGGTATTTGGCTCCAGTCCAGACTATGCCATTCATGTGTATGTGAGATGATGACCTTAGATCGTAAGCAGGGACTGACGTTAAGGTACATTATATGAAGTGTCATGTACAGTACTTTATTGCCTCTTTAAATACCTAAAATAAATACTTCTTCAAATGAATACGTCTTCAAACTAAAGCATGCCTTAAAAGCTCCACCATGTTTTTTAAAGCTTGCTGAAGGCAAAAAGTTTAGTAAACGCTTACTGTACACATTGCTCTTATAAAAGCCAAAACCAGAAGGGCGGGTCCACTCGAAAGATAAATTTTAGTTATAGGTGGTGCATCAAAGGCTGATCTGCTGACTACTTGTATGGTGTCCTAATAAAGGTTAGCCGACAACTAGCTAACAAAATTGAATTTACTTCTGTAAATAGTTCTGAAAAACTGAAATACAATCACATAAACTGAAATTACAATATGCTTTCAGACATGTCTCTCACGGATGAATAATATGAACACATTCCTGGCAAACAGCTACCTACAAATCACTGAATATGTATAAATGCAATCTAGCTATGTATGTGACTTTGACAAACGCAATGAAAGAACTTACAAGCATATGTGTACCAAAGGGAAAATGGAGGAGACCTTCACGGGTGTTCTTCTAGAATCTGCATGGCTGCAGTGGTTTATGGGAAATCTTTATTCTTAACAAATATGAAACACTTCCTGTTCTTTATTGAGAAGGGTGCAATAATAACATCCGGTGCAATTGCAGTGAATACCCAATAGATGGCTCCCTACTCAACATAATGATGATATACAAAACATCTTGAATGTCCTGGACACTTCCAACAGCGAGATCTCCCTGCCATAATTCTCCTACTCTTCCTGCACACCTATGGGGGTTTTTTGCACTCCGGTTCCTCTTGTGAAAATCTGAATTAAAACAATAAGTAAAACATCAAGCAAGGATGGTGGGAACCCCCTATAATGGACACAACAAGTGTGCAGACCTGGGAACTAAGCACAGGGATGGTGGGAACCCCTCATAATGGGCACATCAGGTGTACAGACTCAGGAACTTAGCACAGGGATGGTGGGAAACTCTCATAATGGGAAAAACAGGTATGTAGACCTGGGAGCTCAGCACAGGGATGGTGGGAACTCCTCATATTGGGCACATCAGATATACAGACTCGGGAACTCAGCACAGGGTGGTTGGAACCCCTCAAAATGGGCACAGCGGGTGTACAGACCCGGGAACTCAGCACAATGATGGTGGGAACCCCTCATAATGGGCACATCAGGTGTAAAGACTCGGGAACTCAGCACAGGGTGGTTGGAACCCCTCAAAATGGGCACAGCGGGTGTACAGACCTGGGAACTCAGCACAGGAATAGTGTGAACCCCTCATAATGGGCACAATAGGAGTACAGACCCAGGAACTCAGCACAGGGATGGTGGGAACCCCTCATAAAGGGCACAGCAGGTGTACATATCTCTTCATAACAAGTACAGGAGTTGTGCAACAAACACAAACATTTCTATACATGTCTAGAGGTCATCAGAGACAGAAGTATACATTGTCAGGAATGAGGGCAAATCTGAATGCAGAGAAAAAGCAGAAAGTTTAGACATATTTACACGAAGGAAACATTTATCTCTGATTTTTCCATAAGCCAAGCAATGCCAAGCCAGGACAGTCCTGGAAGGATCATGTGTTTCCCTTTCTTTGTCCAAACACATGGAGGTCATGTGTACCTTCCCCGTGTATTAATATGAGATCCTTCCTGAAGAAGCTCTCCGGGGTGAAGGACATTGAAAACACTTCAAGTGTATGCGCTAAATCCGCACCCACAGCAGGCTGCAGAAAGTCACGCCAACCAATCAGATTTCAGCTGAAAGTGTTACCAAACCCCGGACCCTGCATTCACTATATCTGGTCTCCCCGGACCCTGCATTCACTATATCCGCTCTCCCCGGACCCCACATTCACTATATCCGTTCTCCCCAGACCCTGCATTCACTATATCCGGTCTCCCCGGACCCTGCATTCACTATATCTGGTCTCCCCGGACCCTGCATTCACTATATCCGGTCTCCTCGGACCCTGCATTCACTATATCTGGTCTCCCCGGACCCCGCATTCACTATATCAACTCTCCCCGGACCCTGCATTCACTATACCTGGTCTCCCAGGACCCTGCATTCACTATATCTGGTCTCCCCGGACCCCGCATTCACTATATCAACTCTCCCCGGACCCTGCATTCACTATATCAGGTCTCCCAGGACCCTGCATTCACTATATCCGCTCTCCCCAGACCCTGCATTCACTATATCTGGTCTCCCCGGACCCTGCATTCACTATATCTGGTCTCCCAGGACCCTGCATTCACTATATCCGCTCTCCCCAGACCCTGCATTTACTATATCTGGTCTCCCCGGACCCTGCATTCACTATATCCGGTCTCCCCGGACCCTGCATTCACTATATCTGGTCTCCCCGGACCCCACATTCACTATATCCGGTCTCCCCGGACCCTGCATTCACTATATCTGGTCTCCCCCAGGACCCCGCATTCACTATATCTGGTCTCCCCGGACCCCGCATTCACTATATCTGGTCTCCCCGGACCCCGCATTCACTATATCAACTCTCCCCGGACCCCGCATTCACTATATCTGGTCTCCGCGGACCCTGCATTCACTATATCCGGTCTCCCCGGACCCCGCATTCACTATATCCGGTCTCCCCAGAACCCCGCATTCACTATATCTGGTCTCCCCAGACCCTGCATTCACTATATCCGTTCTCCCCGGACCCTGCATTCACTATATCTGCTCTCTCCGGACCCTGCATTCACTATATCTGGTCTCCCACAGTACACACAACATGGAAATGCAATTTACTTAGTAAATATAAACTGCTAAATACCTTTTCTCATCAGCAGTATATAGCTGTCTTGTGACTTCTATCAGCTGAGCACTGGTTAAAGCTTTTAGGAGTTTTAATTCTCCTCTGAGTCTCTGACTGTCCTATGAGGCTGTATAAACCCTCATCCTCTGTCTGGACAGTGCTGATTGGCTCTGTTCTGACTACATGCACTCTCCCAAAGGAAAAGAAAAACTCTCTAGCCATACACACTAAACTGAGCATGTGCAGAGTGACTCCTAGAGCTCTGTACTATCAGCAGATGGATTGGGGGACAGTAGAAGAAGGGGAGGATCAGAGAAGACAGGATCAAACACAATGCAGAGGATTAACCCCTTAGGTACCACATTGAGTATAACCAGCATGCTTTGCTGCATATACAGACTGATTGTACTGTTGGGGGTTTAGTAACGCTTTAAGGCCAGGGATGAGAGAAAATGAGAGTTTAGATTTCTCTAACATTTTGACCAAAATTTTGGAAATTTCAGCTTTGGAGTCAATAAGGAAGGTGGTTGTTAAAGCTGAACTCCGGGGAAACTAGATAAACTGCCCATTGTAGGTATGTCTCTATTGGTGACCATACATGCTTTGATAAATGATCTCTCTTTCTGATCAATCTCTCTTGAGATCATCGATCTAT
Organism: Staurois parvus; assembly: GCF_062004578.1. NCBI lineage: Eukaryota > Metazoa > Chordata > Amphibia > Anura > Ranidae > Staurois > Staurois parvus. The sequence continues at coordinate 592,264 of NW_028318804.1, forward strand.
AGATGACAACCCACACAGACAGATACACACAGGGAAGTGAATTTTAATGGATTGAATGTTATACACTATATTGCCAGCAGTATTGGTCGGCCGGCCTTTCCACTCACATGAACTTTAATGGCCCCCCAGTCTTAGTCCATAGGGTTCAATATTGAGTTGGCCCCGCCCTTTCCACGCACATGAACTTTAATGGCCCCCCAGTCTTAGTCCATAGGGTTCAATATTGAGTTGGCCCCGCCCTTTCCACGCACATGAACTTTAATGGCTCCCCAGCCTTAGTCCATAGGGTTCAATATTGAGTTGGCCCCGCCCTTTGCAGCTATAACAGCTTCAACTCTTCTGGGAAGGGCGTCCACAAGGTTTAGGAGGGTGTCTATGGGAAGGTTGGACCGTTCTTCCAGAAGCACATTTGTGAGGTCAGGCACTGATGTCGGGGGAGGAGGCCTGGCTCACAGTCTCCGCTCTAATTCATCCCAAAGGTGTTCTATGGGGTTGAGGTCAGGACTCTGCAGGACAGTCAAGTTCCTCCACCCCAAACTGGCTCCTCCATGTCTTTATGGACCTTGCTTTGTGCACTGGTGTGCAGTCATGTTGGAAAATGAAGGGGCCATCCCAAAACTCTTCCCACAAAGCTGGGAGCATGAAATTGTCCAAAATGTCTTGGACACCTTAAGAGTTCCCTTCACTGGAACTAGGGGGCCAAGTCTAACCCCTGAAAAACAACCCCACACCATAATCCCCCCTCCACCAAACTTTACACTTGGCACAATGCAGTCAGGCAAGTACCGTTCTCCTGGCAACCGCCAAACCCAGACACGTCCATCGGATTGCCAGACAGAGAAGCGTGATTGGTCCCCCAGAGAACACGTCTCCACTGCTCTAAAGTCCAGTGGTGGTGTGCTTTACACCACGGCATCTGACGCTTTGCGTTGCACTTGGTGATGTAAGGCTTGGATGCAGCTGCTCGGCCATGGAAACCCATTCCATGAAGCTCTCTACATACTGTTGTTGTGCTAATCTGAAGGCCACACCAAGTTTGGAGGTCTTTAGCTATTGACTCTGCAGACAGTTGGCGACTTCTGCGCACTGTGCGCTTCAGCATGTGCTGACCCCGCTCTGTCATTTTATGTGGCCTACCACTTGGTGGCTGAGTTGCTGCTGTTCCCAGTTGCTTCCACTTTGTTATAATCCCACTAACAGTTGAGCGTGGAATATTTAGTAGCCAGGAAATGTCACGGATGGACTTATTGCACAGGTGACAACCCATCACGGGACCACGCTTGGAGTCACTGAGCTCCTGAGAGCGACCCATTCTTTCACCAATGTTTGTAGAAGCCGTCTGCATGCCTAGGGGATGATTGTATACACCTGTGGCCATGGAGGGGATTGGAACACCTGAATCACATGATTTGGAGGGCGGGGCCAATATTTTGGGCAATATAGTGTAGTAACTTATGATCCTTAAATTAATAATTGCATTATCATGGATTCTAATAATCTGACTGATTAAAATATGAACATATTCAAGAATTATCTCAGTGCTGCTGATTGATGCAAAACGATTTATAATATTGGCTGATCGACTTGTTTTGATCAAATACTGTCAAGTCTAATCAGCTGAAAGGGAAGTTCTGGCTATTTAATTGTTTGCAGGTTCTTTTTTTTTTTTCTTAAATACACATTGATTGGATAATTAAGTAGAAGCGTCTATGTCCACCAGGGATGCAGACAGCAATGAAAACCTGACCAGGGTTCTAACCCTTCCACACTCGATCCAATTTTACAAAGAGCTAAAGATGACCCCAGTGGCAAACTCCTTGACAGTATCTTCTGTCCCCTCTTGGTGTGATCCCTGTGCTGAATTACCGGATCCGTACACTTGCTGTGCCCATTATGAGGGGTTCCCACCATCCCTGTGCTGAGTTGCTAGGTCCGTACACTTGCTGTGCCCATTATGAGGGTTCCCACCATTCCTGTGCTCAGTTCCCCGTTCTGTACACCTGCTGTGCCCATTGTGAGGGGTTCCCCCATCCCTGTGTTGAGTCCCAGGTCTGTACACCTGTTGTGCCCATTATGAGGAGTTCCCACCATCCCTGTGCTGAATGTCCAGGTCTGTACCTGCTGTGCCCATTATGAGGTGTTCCCACCATCCCTGTGCTGAGTTCCCAGGTCTGTACCTGCTGTGCCCATTATGAGGGATTCCCACCATCCCTGTGCTGAGTTCCCAGGTCCGTACACCCGCTGTGCCCATTATGAGGGGTTCCCACCATCCCTGTGCTGAGTTCCTGGGTCTGTACACCCGCTGTGCCCATTATGAGGGGTTCCCACCATCCCTGTGCTGAGTTCCTGGGTCTGTACACCCGCTGTGCCCATTATGAGGGGTTCCCACCATCCCTGTGCTGAGTTCCCGGGACTGTACACCCGCTGTGCCCATTATGAGGGGTCCCCACCATCCCTGTGCTGAGTTCCTGGGTCTGTACACCCGCTGTGCCCATTATGAGGGGTTCCCACCATCCCTGTGCTGAGTTCCCCGGCTCCGTACACCCACTGTGCCCATTATGAGGGGTTCCCACCATCCCTGTGCTGAGTTCTCGGGTCTGGGGGGGGTAAATAGTGGCTTCCCTGTGCTAGCCCCATCCTGGATATTAGGCGCAGAGCTGGAACGCAATGTTGTGTGCAGTGAAGGTTGTTTCGGCCCGGGGCCAGCGGGACCGATCGCTGGGATGATATCGCATCCTTTCCAGAGATATTCGTCTTGCTGCTGTCAGATCGAATCTACAAGTTATTGTTTGTTCATGTAAGCCGGGGTAAATATTTGGGATTGGCACCGTCCTCTTCCTTCTCTCTGTGCCAGCGATCAGACGGTGATCCCACGCCGCCGCCATCGCTCCCTCCTTCCAATCGCTGGGCGTGGGCAGTCAGACACGAGTATTATCAGTATCGGGTGTTGTGGGATAGAACATAAAATACATTTAAATCTGAACTCTGGCCTTGCAGAGGGGTGCCGGCTCCTCTCCTGTATGGGAATGGCTTAGGCTGGCCATACATTATACAATTTTCTTCAGATTTTTGGTTTAGATTTACTAAAAACCATATAATAGGAGACCAGACCTGACAACACTTCCAGTTGTATCCAATTAGGCCGGTCCTTGTACTACATAGTGGAAGGTAAATCTGAAGGAAATTGCACAGAAAATTGTATAGTGTATGGCCAGCCTTACTCTGATTGCACCGAACACTGTGAGCTTCTCACAGCTGCAGCAAATCGACTAAATCCCACCTCATTGTTCTGGCTGGATGACATCCAGCATCATCTAGCCCAGTGGTCTCCAAACTGCGGCCCTTTGCTTGCTTTTATCCGACCCTTGGGGTACTATTTTATCCACTGATACCAACAAAGGGCCATTATTTCCCCTCCCCCACTGACACCAATGAAGGGGCACAATTTCTCCTAAAACACCAAAAAATGGATCAGTATCCCTCCCGCTGACACCAATGATGGGGCACAATTTCTTCTAAAACACCAACAATGGGCCACTATTCCTCCCACTGACACCAATGATGGGGCACCATTCCTCCCACTGACACCAATGATGGGGCACCATTCCTCCCACTGACACCAATGATGGGGCACTATTCCTCCCACTGACACCAATGATGGGGCACCATTCCTCCCACTGACACCAATGATGGGGCACTATTCCTCCCACTGACACCAATGATGGGATACTATTCCTCCCACTGACACCAATGATGGGGCACTATTCCTCCCACTGATACCAATGATGGGACACTATTTCTCCCACTGATACCAATGATGGGACACTATTCCTCCCACTGATACCAATGATGGGGCACTATTTCTCCCACTGACACCAATGATGGGACACTATTCCTCCCACTGACACCAATGATGGGGCACTATTCCTCCCACTGACACCAATGATGGGCCACTATTCCTCTCACTGACACCAATGATGGGGCACTATTCCTTCCACTGATACCAATGATGGGGCACTCCTCCCACTGACACCAATGATGGGGCACTATTCCACCCACTGACACCAATGATGGGGCACTATTCCTCCCACTGATACCAATGATGGGGCACTATTCCTCCCACTGACACCAATGATGGGACACTATTCCTCCCACTGATACCAATGATGGGGCACTATTCCTCTCACTGACACCAATGATGGGGCACTATTCCACCCACTGACACCAATGATGGGACACTATTCCTCCCACTGATACCAATGATGGGACACTATTCCTCCCACTGATACCAATGATGGGCCACTATTCCTCTCACTGACACCAATGATGGGGCACTATTCCTCCCACTGATACCAATGATGGGACACTATTCCTCCCACTGACACCAATGATGGGACACTATTCCTCCCACTGATACCAATGATGGGACACTATTCCTCCCACTGACACCAATGATGGGACACTATTCCTCCCACTGATACCAATGATGGGGCACTATTCCTTCCACTGATACCAACAATGGGCCACTATTCCTCTCACTGACACCAATGAAGTGCACAATTTCTCCTAAAATACCAACAATGGGCCACTATTCCGCCACTGACACCAATGAAGGGGCATAATTTCTCCTAAAACACCAACAACGGGCCATTATTCCTTCCCAACTGACACCAATGATGGGGCATAATTCCCTCCAATGACAAAGAACAACAGGGCATTGTTCTTTCCACTGACACCAAAGATGGGGCTTTTTTCCCACTGATTTTGGGAACTTTTTTGACTGCCAATGGCCACAGTCTGGCCCCCCCTAAAGCCTGAAGGACAGTAAACTGGCCCTTTGTTTAAAAAGTTTGGAGACCCCTGCTCTAGCCCTTTATTCCCCAGCCTGAGAGTCATTGGATTTCAGTTATGGAGGCTCAGCATCACATGTGGGTGTTACCTATGTAAATACAGCCCACTCCTCCAGAATGACCTCCACCCATCAAGGAATTTATATATTTTCATAACTCCTCCCATGAGCCAGCCTATTTCTTGCATGCGGGCTGAGCGCTCTTGAGAAGAGTACCAAGGCAGGGCGGTGCAATGTTTTTTAGGAAGCTGTGTACAGCACTCTGCTGGCCCCTCCCACTCACCATAATCTGCCTGCATTTCATAGAAAAACACAGAGACCCAGTGGTGACGTCACTGGATCTAAAATAAGGTATGGAATAAACAAAATTAAGCTTTTTATTAAAAAAAACCCCCACAAATTAGCATGTTGATGGAGGGGACGGGACCAGGGGGAGTACTGAAGTCAATACAACAGCCAGACAACTAGCAACCGAGGTCAGCAAGGACAATCTTTATATTTCTGGCATGACAGGTTCTCTTTAAATTCAGTCATTTTGAACTTTTAAGGAGTCTGATTTCTTTTCTTAAGATACGTAAGAAGTGTGACGCTGATAATTATGTCTTTACGTTCCCGAAATCCACTTCTGTAAAATCCTGCCTCCCTGCGGCTGTGTCCTTACTGGGGACTCCAGTCCTAGGGAGAGGGGTCCCGGGGACAGGAAGTGAGGGAAAATCTCCCACAGTGATAATAATCCGACAGGTTCTCTGACCTTTCCTTCACTTTTATTGAATGCTGTAAAAAAAAAAAAAAAAAAAGGTTTGGGCTGGAGTTCTGCTTTAAGGTTCAACCGGTGCTTTAGGCTCCACCCATGAAAGTGAAATTTCTTCATTCTTCTGTCTTCCTGAGTCATGACAGCAGCTTGTTATGGATGTAAACAGTCCGGGAAGGTGATGTTAACACTTTACATAGACTGCGGGGTGATGCCAGTGCTGGGAGTCACCTTGTAGGTACAGCCTGGCCATGGTGAGCCGGTAATGTGATGGATGGATGGATGGATGGATGGATCGTGATCTCCAATGGTTGGCGTTAGACGACCTTCCAATCTGATGGGCCACCGCCTCAGGCAGCAGGATGGGACTGAGCAGCAAAATTCACAATCAGGGGCGGACTGACTACTCATGGGGCCCCCGGGCAATAGGGGATCATGGGGCCCCTGTGTCCTTGCCCAAACTCAAAAAAGCCTATGAAAAAGGTACCAGGGGCATCTCATGGGACCCCCTACTGACCCCTGGCCCTCGGGCAGTGCCCGAGTTTCCAAATGGTCAGTCCGCCCCTGCTCCAGATTGATGATGGGGGGTCTTAAAAGCTCAGCCATCCCAACAGATCCTGGCTGCTCAGAGCCTTCCTCAGTCTCAGCAGCTGGTGAAGGCCTGAAAAATCCAAATGTTACCCACCGGTGATGGGGCGTCTGGGGTGATCCACACAACCACCCTAATGAAATGAACCTCATCAGAAGCCCCACTTCATACCAGAGTCCCTCCACCCATCAGAGTCCCCCATCTCAAGTGTCCCTTCCCACCAGTCTCTCTATCACATCAGAAGCCTCCCTTCCAAGCAGAGTCCCCCCCATTATATCACAAGCCTCCCTTCCCATCAGATCCCCCCCCCCATCATATCAGAAGCCTCCCCTCACATCAGTGCCCCCACCCCCATCACAACCAGGGGCGGACTGACAACTCATGGGGCCTCCGGGCAATAGGGGATTATAGGGCCCCTGTGTCCTTGCCCAAACTCAAAAAAGCCTATGAAAAAGGTACCAGGGGCATCTCATGGGGCCCCCTACTGACCCTGGGCCCTCGGGCAGTGCCCGAGTTTCCAAATGGTCAGTCCGCGCCTGTTCACAACACAGTACTGTAGAACATTCAGACTTAAAGCTGAACTCCAGACTGCAGCTCTGCAATCATTATACATCATTAAATGTTTTATTCGATTCAAGCTGTTTAAGGGCTTAAATTAAACCTGGTATCAGCCTCTTGCAGTCCCTGTACAGCAGGGCTGGAGTGTGCTAGGATAAAGCAGCACAAGGAGCTGTTGATATGAAGCATGTTGATAGGAGGAGAGAGCAGAGTGACTGAGAGGTGAGCTCATCACTGTGCTGCTTCTTTCACTGACTAGGGACTGGGAGGGGGGCCATGACAACCTTGGCTCAGAGGTGTGAAGGCTGAATGATGCTAGCCATCGGACCACAGTTCTGAACCCTAGTATTAGTGTCAGTGGCCACAATAGTACTCTCCAGCATTGGTCTCAGGGAATGTATTTATAATCACCGATGCTGATGTCAGTGACAGTAATAACCCCCAGCTTTGGTTTCAGTGACCACAAAAATAACCCCAATATTAGTGTCAGTGACCACAGTTATAGCCCCCAATATTGGTGTCAGCAACTGCAGTTATAGCCCCCAACATTGGTGACAGCAACTAATGTTATAATCCCCAGCATTGGTACCAGCCACTACAGTAATTACTTCCAGCATTGGTGTTAGCGACCACAGTAATAACCCCCAGCACTGGTGCCAGCGCCCACAGTAATAACCCCCAGCACTGGTGCCAGCGTCCACAGTAATAACCCCCAGCACTGGTGCCAGAGACCACAGTAATAACCCCCAGCACTGGTGCCAGCGCCCACAGTAATAACTCCCAGCACTGGTGCCAGCGTCCACAGTAATAACCCCCAGCACTGGTGCCAGCCACCACAGTAATAACCCCCAGCACTGGTGCCAGAGACCACAGTAATAACCTCCAGCACTTGTGCCAGCCACCACAGTAATAACCCCCAGCACTGGTGCCAGCCACCACAGTAATAACCCCCAGCACTGGTGCCAGAGACCACAGTAATAACCTCCAGCACTTGTGCCAGCCACCACAGTAATAACCCCCAGCACTGGTGCCAGCGACCACAGTAATAACCCCCCAGCACTTGTGCCAGCCACCACAGTAATAACCCCCAGCACTGCTGCCAGCGACTACAGTAATAACCCCCAGCACTGGTGCCAGCCCCCATGATAATAACCCCCAGGATTGGCTTCAGCGGCCAAAGTAATAACCCCAGCACTGGTGCCAGTCACCATAATAATAACCCCCAGCACTGGTGCCAGTCACCATAATAATAACCCCCAGCACTGGTGCCAGTCACCATGATAATAACCCCCAGCATTGGTGTCAGTCACCACAGTAATAACCTGCAACATTGGTGAGAGGAACTGCAGTTATAACCCCCAGCATTGGTGTCAGTGACTGCAGTAATAACCCCCAGCATTTTTGTCAGTGTCTGCAGTCCCCAGCACTGGTGGCAGTGTTGTTAATCCCCCCCCCCCTTCACTGGTGCTCATAAGCAGTGCTATTTAACACACACACACCCTGCAATGCTTTTTACCCCCCCTTCCCCATTTGTGGTCAGTGCAGTAGCAGTGAATGGCTGGTCCATTCTTTTTCTGTCGGGCAGAGATGAGTCCATCAGACAGTACCAAGGGCGGACTGACAATTCAAGTACTCGGGCACTGCCCAAGGGCCCTGGGTCAGTAGTGGGCCCCATGAAATGCCCCTGGTACCTTTTTATTGGCTTTTTTGGGTGTGCTTTGAGTGTGGGCAAGAACACAGGGGCCCCATGATCCCCTATTGCCCGGGGGCCCCATGAGTTGTCAGTCCGCCCCTGGACAGTACTATCTATTTCAGTGCCAAGAGCTGAAACGCAGAAGGTGGTTCGGCGCCTGGCACCCCGCGCTGTCATCTTGCAAAGTGTGACACCACTGGTCTATGGCAACCGTAAGAAAACCGATAACATGCTGCCAAATGTACGGTACCCCCATCCCAAGGGAAATATGTGGGTGTCATTGAGTACCTCCTCCTTATGTGCATGCTTGTTCTGGGTCACTGACTCAAACTACTCCGACAGGAATATTTGTAGGAGAGGTCAGCAATGGCAGCCTCCCTGTTGTACTTATGACAGGTTCCCTTTACACATCTGGCCGCCTGTGGTTGGAGCTGCTTTCTCTGCCGTATCGGTGGGTAATGGTTTTCCCTATGTTTTTGTTCCCAGTATAGGCTGAGGTTGGGGTTCCCACCCCCATGTTCAGACACCCAGACATTCGTGTTTGTACTCGATCTGTCCGCTCCTCATACACAGTCTGTACGCAGCTTCACGTGCATCCAAGTGCCTTGGTGGAACCATCCTGTACACTGAAGACATGACAACCAGACACACGGTGACCCCTGCTGGCCGCGTTAGACTTCGTTCGCACCGGAACGCATGAGGTTTTTATGCATTGAGGCACACGGCATTAGGCAGCCTATTCAAAATGAATACGCCATAATGTACTGGACATGAAAAGGTGCGTCCATCAGCCCATCCTTAGTGCCCAGTATGAGGGGTTCCCACCATCCCTGTGCTGAGTTCCTGGGTCTGTACACCCACTGTGCCCATTATGAGGGGTTCCCACCATCCCTGTGCTGAGTTGTGGGGTCTGTACACCCGCTGTGCCGATTATGAGGGGTTCCTACCTTCTCTGTGCTGAGTTGTGGGGTCTGTACACCCGCTGTGCCCATTATGATGGGTTCCCACCATCCCTGTGCTGAGTTCCAGGGTCTGTACACCCGCTGTGCCCATTATGAGGAGTTCCCACCATCACTGTGCTGAGTTCCCAGGTCTGTACACCCGCTGTGCCCATTATGAGGGGTTCCCACCATCCCTGTGCTGAGTTCCCCAGTCCGTACACCCACCATTATTAGGGGTTCCCACCATCTCTGTGCTGAGTTCCCGGCTCCGTACAACCGCTGTGCCCATTATGAGGGGTTCCCACCATCCCTGTGCTGAGTTCTCCGGTCTGTACACTCGCTGTGCCCATTATGAAGGATTCCCACCATCCCTGTGCTGAGTTCCCAGGTCTGTACACCCGCTGTGCCCATTATGAGGGGTTCCCCCCATCCTTGTGCGGAGTTCCTGGGTCTGTACACCTGCTGTGCCCATCATGAGGGGCTCCCACCATCCCTGTGCTGAGTTCCCCGGTCTGTACACCCGCTGTGCCCATTATGAGGGGTTCCTACCATCCCTGTGCTGCATTCCTGGGTCCGTACATCCGCTGTGCCCATTATGAGGGGCTCCCACCATCCCTGTGCTGAGTTCCCCGGTCTGTACACCCGCTGTGCCCATTATGAGGTGTTCCCACCATCCCTGTGCTGCATTCCTGGGTCCGTACATCCGCTGTGCCCATTATGAGGGGTTCCCACCATCCCTGGGCTGAGTTCCCAGGCCTGTACACCCGCTGTGCCCATTATGAGGGGTTCCCACCATCCCTGTGCTGAGTTCCCAGGTCTGTACACATCTTGTTTTAGATTTTTATTTATTTTATATACAGACAGTAGCAGAAGAAGTGGGAACACCCTGTAATATGTGGGAATACCTAGAAGTTCAAGAGCTCATAGCTATGGCAGGTGGATGTTAACATTGTAGTCCCCAAGTATTGTAGAAACCAATGGATGACTCCACCTACAACTAAAATATAACCCGGAGGTGGATTGTCCGTTCAATAAACTATTGGCTAATGGTAACCCTTACTGGTGTTTTTTGTCATTGGGCAGTGCTAAGGTTACCTCTGAACGGTGCAAAATGTAAGAAAACTCATGTCCCCATAAATACTCTCTGAAATTTCAAAGCAGTCTGACAGCAGAACCTAAAGGGGGTTGATTTACTAAAACTGGAGGGTGCAAAATCTGGTGCAGCTGTGCATAGAAACCAATCAGCTTCCAGGTTTTATTGTCAAAGCATAACCTCCCTAGCGGTCTGATTATGTCCATATTTCTGTGCTCAAAGCGGTACTTTTTTTTGCATGGAAATATGTCGTTTTTTTTATTGTAGGCCTGTCATTTTTAGGAATAACTCACTGAAATCTGTCCGAACAAGAGTCTAGTAAACATCCCGGGTATGATAAAATTTGAAACACGAAATCATAAATTATAATTTAATAATCATAAAAAATAATAATATAATAATAATAAATGTAATTCAATAATATAATCAAACCAAAAACACAGATTTTTTAAATAGAGTGCCAAGTTCGCACATCGCTGAGCAAAGTCGCAGAATCGTTTTCAGTGTCTGATGATGAATTTCCCCCACGAATCATTATCACTCAATTCTGCAAGTGGTTCTGATTTACTATCGCTGTTCTCTAGCCGGTCTAAAACCGCGTTTTACCTAAAGGGACGCTTTTTGGACGCCATGGACGTTTCTCAGTTTCCAGGCAGAAAGAACAGTAAAAATGCAGGCAGTGCGCCGGACAAAGCACTCGGGACAAAATGTATGTGAAATGGTTTGATACAGGAATGTTATACTATGTGATTTTAGTGTATTTAGTGAATGTCACTTTTACAACTTTCAAATTACCCGCCAGTTCCGTCCCCCGTACGTCCTGACGTCGCAGGGAACGGAACCCGGAAGACAGATCGGCCGGAGGACATTGCTGGGGACACTGCAGGGGGGACATCACGGGAGCGCAGGACAAGGTAAGTGAAGAAGAGATCCCGGAGCAGCGCTGCAGTGTATTCCTGAGTGTAGCTCCGGGTTACCGCTTGTGGTGCTGAAACCTTACCCCGAGCTACACTCGGGAATACCGCCAGGGGGGTTAATGCTAGGTTCCCACCTCTGCAAGTTGCGTTTGACCTGTTTATGTATTGTGTTTTGCTTTGCATTTTTGAGCTTTTTAATTTATTTTTTTTCTCAGACAGATTCAAAACGCATAAAAAAACGCACTACATGTTTTTCTGCAGCGTTTCCATTGAAGTCTATAGAACTAAAAACGCAACTTTTCGCATTCAAAAAAGTCCCTGACCCTTTCCAAAAAAACGCAGCAGGTGAAAACGCTCAGATGTGAGCCTCTGCCATAGGAAATCATGTTAAATGGACTGTAGTGCGTTACTGGAAACCGCTTAGGTGTGAACCTAGGGTGGTTGAACAAGCTGAAGTTAGGCTGGCCATACACTATACTCCTCGGCATGCAACCTATACGGGGTGACACCGAATCCGCTCCAAGAAAAGGTAAATTGTAAAGCAAGCCAACAATCCCCACAGGATGGATCAGATCTGCGGATTGAGCACAATGGAACAGAGTCCGATCTATTATGCTCAATCAGCAGATCTGATCCATTCTGCGGGGATCGTTGGAAGGGGTGTCACCAAGTGTTACCGCACCGGGTGACACCTACCCTAGGGACACCTCTGGCTACAGGTCCCTGCTAACTCCCAAAGGCTCAGCAGACATGCAAGAATATCAAAGATGGCAGTACAAGTCCACTTTGAAACTCCATGGAAAATAAAAATACCCCCTTGCAGTGGAACTGCACGGGTTAAATGCTTGCTTAGGTTTGGGGTACCAGGCCAGATACTTACCCGATCCTCGGCTCCCACAGGCTTTCTCCACATTGCCAGACCGGTCGCTGCAACCTCCCCTATGCTCTGGCGCTCACAGGTCCTCTGATGTCATCAACTCCAATGCGGGGACCATAGCTTGGATGCGAGGACGCCAAGGGTCATTCAGGAGCAGTTGCGTTCTGTGTTATTGTCCAACTCCAAGCTCTGTGCTCTACTTACCCTCCCCCGATGTACCCCAGCAGACCCCCAGCATGTGCTCTATGCTTTATTTAAATTTTTATAATACATACATGACAGTCATGAGAAAATATATGGGAGTGGTTTCTGCTGGCCTCCTTGGGAAAATACCAGATGTCTGGCTCTGTCAAATTTTAGTACTTGAGTCACACCACTCTGAGGCCAAAGCATCAGGACAGCGGAGGAGCTAGGCCAGGGGTGGGCAACTGTGGCCCTCCAGCAGTTGTAGAACTACAAGTCCCATGATGCATTGCAAAACTGACAGTTACAAGCATGACTCCCAAAGGCAGAGACATGATGGAACTTGTAGTTCAACAGCTGGAGGGCCACAGTTGCCCACCCCTGACCTAGGCCAACTGACAGCCTCCATTATTTTCTCATGCCGGAGTCCCTTTAACAAATAATTTGGGGCCAGAGAAAGAAGCTTCAGGGGCAAGGACAGACGTTATGACCGCCACTGCGCTAAAATCTTCCTTTATTACATCACCCCCCAAAAATATGAGATCAAGAATACAGTAGGTTGACGCGTTTCGGTCTTAGTCATAACCCTGGGTTCATGGATTATGACTAAGGCCGTGTAGCCGAAACGCGTCAACCTACTGTGTTCTTGATCTCATTTTCACTGAGACTTTCAACAGATGTGCAACTGCCTAGTCGCTGGTATGGACTCTTATGCATGCCATAGACGGGTCAAAAACCAGCCATTTAAAATAAATAAATAAATAATTAAAAAAAAAAAAAAAAAAAAAAAAAAAAAAAAAAATCGGTCGTTCAATAGGCCGTTACCACCAATGGTAAAAAAAAGGCCGATTTTCGTCCTATCTACGGCCGGCATTTAATTACTTCTGTCCCTTGCAGAGAGCTCCGCTATTATATTTGACATGAAAAAGTATAGCGGTTGCAACAATGTATCTATTTGTATCCATTTCGGACACAGATGTTTTTATTCGGATACAAATAGATACATTGTTGCAACCGCTATACTTTTTCATGTCAAATATAATAGCGGTCTGGCATTCTTTTTCTTTCCCTTTCTTCTTCTTGCAGGTCACGGCTCACGGATTTTTTTATCGGTAAAACGATTTGCCCATCATTGCCAGCAAAATCGGCTGATTTTTTCCCAACTTTTCCGATAATAAAAATGTGCCAAAATCCCAAAAAACGGCCGACCAATTAATACACTAACGGTGCGAAAATCAGCCTATTTTTTTTTTTTTTCGGGCGAAAAATCAGCCGATTTTCGACCTGTCTATGGCCTGCCTTAGTCGGGGAGTAGCACCTTCTTCGTTTTTTGTCTGCCCACAAGAAAATTGTTTCACCAGATTCTTTAAAGCCCACCTGAAGTCTCACTTTTTATCTCATTATAGTCGTCTACTCTTGCCATAATCTTTAACCAAATTTTTAGGTGCAAAATGTCCTAAAATTCATTTTTCAGTAAAAATGCAGCTCCTTCCCTTACATTGCAGTGCCCTGTGCTGGCAGAGCTGAGTAACAGTCATACCCCTCACCACCAGTGCGTTCACATAGGCACGTATTGTCTGACCAGCTCTGTTACTGAGTGCTGATTATTGCTTGCACTGGCTCTAACGTTGGTGCCAATTACACTACATAAGATAATTTGGACACCCTGCACAGATAAAGGTGGAGGTAAGACTATGAAAATAGATTATTTATTTCAGGTACTTCTATAGCACTGTCAATTTACACATATATATATTGTACATTCACATCAGTCCCTAACCCTCAAGGGGTGTACAATCTAAGGTCCCTAACTCACATTCATACATACACATACTAGGGACAATTTAGAAAGGATCCAATTAACCTACTAGCATGTCTTTGGAGTGTGGGAGGAAACCGGAGTACCCGGAGGAAACCCACACAAGCACAGGGAGAACATGCAAACTCCAGGCAGGAGGCGCCATGGTCGGGAATCGAACCCATGACCCAATATGAATATGAACAATATCTGACTGCATCTTTATTTCTGTCAATTCAATTCGGCTTACAAAGCCATCCACAACTCTGCCCCCAGCTACATCACCAACCTGGTCTCAAAATAGCAAACTGCTCTCTTCGATCCTCCCAAGCCCTGCTGCTCTCTAGTTCCCCCGTCACCTCCTCCCATGCTCGCCTCCAGGACTTCTCCCAAGCTTCTCCCATCCTATGGAACTCCCTACCCCAATCTGTCCGACTATCTCCTATAGACGATCCCTGAAAACCTCTCTCTTCAATGAAGGCTATGCTGCTTTTAAGTAGTAAACTGCTTTTACTTTCTCCATCAGCTCATCCCCCACAGCTATTATCACTTCCTCCTAGATTGTAAGCTCTAAGGAGCAGGGCCCTCCGTTTCCTCTTGTACCAAACTGTACTGTAACTGTAATGCCTGCATGCATTTTGTAATTTGCTACACAAACCGTTGGCGCCATATAAATCCTGTATAATAATAAAAACCCCTTTCTGTTGACAGTACCCCCTTCTCACCTACAGTACACAGCCTCACTGATGTGGGTCTTTATCCATGGGGCAACATATAGGCACACCAGTCTTTGTCCAGGGAGGGTGCTGCATAGCAAGCTCCCAGCACAGAGATCCTCGGGTCTTATAACAACGATCGGGACCCAGGAATCCCAGCCTCTGATTGGCTATCAATAATCAGTCCCTTTGCAGCCCACCCGTGTTTTCTCTCTTCTGAATGGAGAGAAAGATACACTTGCAGGGAAGAAAGATGTAAAACAAAAATGTGTAAATAAATAAAATATTTAAAAAAATAAAGAAAAAAAATAGCTAGATTATGGTTTGATCAAGATTAGTGTTAGGTAAAGGTCAAAGAGGTCAGGGTCATTTTATTTGGGTAGCATTTTTTTTTTTAAAAAGCATTTTTTAAATTGGTATCAGCGTCACTAATACCCGCCATAGATGGGTTGAAAATCAGCCGATTTTCGCACTGTTAGTGGGGTAATTGGTCGGCCGTTTTTTGGATTTTTTTTTATCGGTCATATTGGAAGATTCGCGGCCAATTTTGACGATCTTCTGATTTTCCCAGCAATTATGGGCAAATCGGTCG
The DNA here is from genome assembly GCF_062004578.1 of Staurois parvus. Taxonomy (NCBI): domain Eukaryota; kingdom Metazoa; phylum Chordata; class Amphibia; order Anura; family Ranidae; genus Staurois; species Staurois parvus. The sequence continues at coordinate 607,821 of NW_028318804.1, forward strand.
ATCGTTTTACCGATAAAAAATCTGCGCATGAGCTGCGACCTGCAAGGGACAGAAATTATGGGGTGAACTTTGATTTTGTCAGCCGATTTTTTTTTTTACCTTTGGTGGCAATGTCAGCCAACTGAACGACCGATTTTTTGTTTTTTTCTCCGAAAAAGCAGCCGATTTTTGACCCGTCTAGGCCCTGCATTAGTGTGTTTTAGGTTGGAAAAAAAAGTAAAATGCACACCATTGTTTCTGGACTCTTCTACAGGTACAAATAACATGTGTGGTATCGTTGAGATCGTCAGGAGCAGGAGAATATATTTTGGGTTGCTCTTGGATGGTAAGTTGTAATAGTAGCAAGAACTATGCATACATTTAAAAGCGATTTTTTTTTTTTTTTTTTTTTGTTTTTTTTTTAAAACCAGTTTTCTATTAATAAAAAAAAAAAATAAAAAAAATCAGGAGAGATCCATTACCATTTACCACCAAAAGAAAGTCCAATTTGTCCCGAAAAACAAGGTATAATCCACCTGGATGTACAAAGCAGTAAAGTGGTTGCGATGATATGGATAGTTTTACTGATACATGTCAAAGTTGCAAAATTGTGTTCGACCATTAACACTTAGGCCCCTTTCACACGGGCGTTCTGTTTTTTCAATAGTTCAGTCACGCTTTTTCCCCCAAAAAAAAAAACCGCATCAGCTCACATCAGTTTTTCATCCATCCGTTCAGTTTATCGGAAGAAAAATAGGGGTTTCTTTCCATTTAAAAAAAAAAAAAAGGATGTTAACAGATGCGGACATTAACCACTTGCCTACCAGGCACTTATACCCCCTTATTTACCAGGCCAATTTTCAGCTTTCAGCGCTGCCGCACTTTGATTGACAATTGCACGGTCATGCAACATTGTACCCATATGAAATTTTGATCATTTTTTTCTCACAAATAGAGCTTTCTTTTGGTGGTATTTAATCGCCACTGGGCGCTTTACTTTTTGCGCTATAAATAAAAAAAGTGCAAAAAATTTGAAAAAAAAAAAAGTTTCTTTGTTTCTATTATAAAAATTTTCAAACAGGTACTTTTTTCTCCTTCATTGATGTGCGTTGATGAGGCAGCACTGATGGGCACTGACAGGCGGCACTGATGGGCACTGAAAGGCAGTACTAATGAGGTGTCACGGATAGGCGGCACTAATATGCAGCACTGATAGGCGGCACTGATAGGTGACACTGATGATGGGTACTGATAGACGGCACTGACTGGCATCACTGCTGGGCACTGACTGGCGGCACTGACTGGCACAACCGCTGGGCACTGACTGGCAGCACTGCTGGGCTGCACTGGTGGGTGGCACTGGTGGGCAGCACTGGTGGGTGGCACTGGTGGGCACAGGTGGGTGGGCACAGGTGGGTGGCACTGCTGGGCACAGGTAGGTGGCACTTCTGGGCACAGGTGTGTGACACTGCAGAGTGGCACAGGTGGGTGCACTGCTGGGCACAGGTGGGTGATCTGCTGGGCACAGGTGGGCGGAGCTAGTGGGCGCACTGCTGGGCACAGGTGGGCGGAACTTGCGGGTTGCACTACTGGGCACCGATCATCAGTGCCCTGATGATCGGTGCCGATCCCCGCTCTGACAACTGCCGGTTCTCGGCAGTACTTTCCTCACGATCTGACAGCGTGAGGAAAGTGCAGCCGAGAACCGGCACTTGCATTTCCCTCTGATCAGCGTGTCATTGGACACCGCTGATCATATGGTAAAAGGCCGCTGTGATTGGCCTTTTACCACATCACGTGATCAGCTGTGTCCGTAGGACACAGCGCTCACGGAAATCACCGGGTGCGCGCCCCCTGGGGCGCGCAGGAAAGCGCGTTCTGGGAGGACGTCATATGACGTCCACTCAGAACTGGCTGGCCGCAGTGCAGCCGTCATTTGGCTATCTGCGGTCGGCAACTAGTTAACGGATGTAAACAGATGACCATCCATTTACATCCACTAGTCCATAGAAATACATGGGGGTCTGTTTTTCATCCGTGCACAGACAGATGAAAAATGGACATACGGAACGCCTGTGTGAAAAGGGCCTTAAGGGGTTAAAAAGAAAGAAAAAAATAAAAACAAACGAAAAAAACAAACAAACTCTGTGTAAAGTCCAGATTTTAATTCACAGCCTACACACAAACACCCTCCAGTGGTCATACGATGTCAATTCATTTTATTAGTTTACAGTATACTAGGTACACCGCAGGTTCAAGGTTAGGTATATAATTTTTCTGCAATACATTTTCTTTTGTTACAACCAAGTTGATTTTTCACCAGAAAGTGAACAAATCTTAAATCACAAGTGCTATTTATATTAAAGTCCATGATTCCAATTAATTACAAAACAAAAGTAAAAAAAAAAAAAAAATTACAGTAATTACAGTTAAAATAATCATCCTAGGTATGCTCAGAGGCCGATCAGCAGGTCTGGAGGAGACACACTACAAATAACACATTGTTTCCAGGTCAATGGCACAGAATATCAACACTTTGTTTGACAAAGAAGGGCTCTTAAAAGGTTCGGTTAAACCAAACCCAATATTTCAGTTTGGAGTAAAGTAGAAAGGTAAAAATCACTCCATGGTACTTGTATTGTCCTGGAGCTCCAGTGGCAATATCCCTGCACAAGAGTTCCCATCTCCAACCATCTGCTGTGTTTGGGACTCTGGTGGAGAGAGCTCACCACTGGAACCCCACCATCAGACATAGGAAGACAGTGATTCCCCTCTTGAGTATCCACCCAAAATGAAAGATCTTTTAGGTTGGAGTGACTCCTTAAGAGATCACCAAAAAAAGTACAAATTTGTTTAAAGAGGCTCAGGCAACAACTGGCTCTCTGCCTGCCCGTGGACCACAGATCCAAGCTTGCACTACTGAAGACACAACCCACCATATTCTGTTTCCAGCTCCCAGAACGATTGCCAGAACTGAGTAGCTGGAAAAGATTTGTCCTTCAATGTCCTATCGTCAATCCATCTGGGATCCGCCTCGGCAAAGTCAATTGCACACTGCCATAAAACAGCACTGATCACGTAGGCACCGGTTTTCCCTCAAGTTCTTTTCAGTAGTGGTTCCAACATGGAGAAGGTGGCCTCGACCACCCTCCCCACAGCCAGTATTAAGCAGGGACCCGGATCCCGAAGTACTTCCGCAGCTGTTCCAGAAACACGAAGGTCAAGACTGTGTGTGGGACGAGCCTGATGCCAGCCGGAACAAGACCCTGAAAGTGAAGAATAAGAGGTCAGACAGAAGGATCGTACACATTCGCCATCATGAAGGAGAGAAGCCTTTTCCAAAAGTTTTCATTCTTCCCACTAAAGTACAATATGAATTCTCCGGAAAAAGAAAAGAGCCACCACTCTGATGTCATTTACAGATGTGCTCAAAAGTTCGCATCCCCTGGCAGAAAAACTTTTTGGCATTTATTTTGAAAATATGACCGAACACGGCAAAAAACTTTTTATGGAAGGATGATGATCATATGAAGCCATTTATTATCACATAGTTGTTTGGCTCCTTTTTAAATCACAGTGATAACAGAAATCCCCCAAATGGCCCGGATCAAAAGTTTTTCTCCCCTGGAATGTTTGGCCTGGGTACAGACACACAAGGTGACACACACGGGTTAAAATGGCAATTAAAAGGTTAACTTCCCACATCTGTGGCTTTTTAACCACTTGCCGGCCAGCCGCTGTATATAAAACGGCCGGACGGTGGCAGTACAGGGGCGGGTTGCGGTTCATAAACGGCACCCGCCTTTTTGGACTGTGCACGCTCCCTGGGTGCCCGCTGTGTCCTCCGGACACAGTGGAACACCGATCGTCACAACCTCTGTGTGAGGTCCCGATCATGTGATCACTGATTGGCCAATCAGTAATCACATGAATAGTAGTAACCTAGATGTCACTTCTGACATCATTGCTTACTACGTGTGAAATCTGTGAATGATCACAGAAGTCACATGGTACAAGGCTATTCACAACAGCCTTGTACCATGTGACAAGCTGTGACCAATCACAGCTCACACAGTAGTTCTCAATGGCTGCAAGAATGCAGCCAGAGAGAAGGAGAAATGATTGCTTTTACAGCCTTTATGGGTGTAAACATTCTTTCACCAATGTTTGTAGAAGCAGTCTGCATGCCTAGGTGATGATTTTATATTCCTGTGGCCATGGAGGGGATTGGAACACCTGAATCCAATGATTTGGAGGGTGGGGCCAATACTTTTGGCAATATAGTGTATTACACACATTAACACTTGTTAGGCGCACACTTAACCCCTTGATTACCCTGAGATGTTAACCCCTTCCTAGCCAGTGTCATTAGTAACAGTGACTGTATATAGTATTATCACTGATTACTGCATTAGTGTCACTGGTGATGTCAGTGTCAGTCAGTTCCCACCCAGTGTCAGATTGCCTGTTGCACAGTTCCATTATAAGTCACTGATCACTGTCATTGGTAGTATATAAAAAAAAAAGAAATCCCAGTTTATAAAACATAGTTTGTAGACGCTCTAACTTTCATGCAAACCAATCAATATACACTCATTGGGAATTTTTTTTTTTTTTTTTTTTTTACCAGAGGCATGTAGCTGAATACATTTTAGCCTAAATTTATGAAGAAATTAGATTACTGGATATGTTTAATAGCAGAAAGTAAAAAATATTGTGGGGTTTTTCTTTCAAAATTTTTGGTCTTTTTTTCATTTATCTAATTAAATATATAAAATCCAGTGGTGATCAAATACCACCAAAAGGAAGCTCTATTTTTGTGAAAAAAAATTTATATAAATTTAATTTGGGTACAGCGTTGCATGACTATGCAATTACCAGTTAAAGTAGCATACTGCTAAATAGCAAAAAAAGACCTGGTCATTAAGGTGGCAAAACCTTCTGGAGTGGTTAACCACACTTAGATGCATTTTTTTGTGTGTTTGTTGATGCACATGTCGGTATGCGTTGTGTGTTGCCCATTCAAGATCACTGGTCCCACTGTGTATCCAGAAGCCAATAAACAAACCACACCACAACATCTGTATGTATGTATGTATGTTGTATATCAAAGAAAATGTCCACACACAGCTTTATGGTACCCCATGCATAAGTGTAGTGGGCCCAGACACCCCTTTAACCCTCCCCCTTCCTGCTATTACCTTGTAAAAGGCCAGGGGTCCCAGTTTTGCCGTCTCCATGGCACAGTGAGCAACTCCCTGGTGGACAAGAGACAGACGCAGCACAGGTTAGGAACAGGAAAATGCCAAGAGTCAGAGAATGGGCATCAATACAACACCTACCCTGTACTCCCCCTTGGAATTCATCAGTCGTGTCTTCAGGACGTCTAGCGGCTGACAAAGGAATGTAGCACATCCACCCTGCAGAGCACACATGGCTGCCGTTAGATCATAGACAGCTCCTCCTCACATTAAATAAAGTGCACCTCCACCCTAAACGGTAAACTTGACATTGTTCAGCAAAATAAAAACCATATAAATCCACATTGTAACACTTTTTTTGCTTGGGTTTGTAGCGCCTCTTAGGAGAAAGACAGCGAGAAAGACAGACAGAACAATGATCAACATAACAAAAGTAAGCACCAGAGAGACAGCAATAAAAAGAAATAAAAGAAAAAAGGAGAAGGAGAGAGAAAGAAGTATAAAAATAAAACAAATAAAAATAGAGAGCAAAAAGGAAAGAGCGAGAGAAAGCAATCAAAAGAAAAAGGAGAGAGAGAAAGAAAGACAAAAAAAAAGGAAAATAGAGGGTATGAGATAGAGGCAGAGAGCGTGCTAGAGCAGTGTGGGAGGGGAGGAGGGGGAGAGAGAGAGGGAGGGGGAGGGAGAGAGGGAGGGGGAGGGAGGGGGAGGGAGAGAGGGAGGGGGAGGGAGGGGGAGGGAGAGAGGGAGGGGGAGGGAGAGGAGGGAGGAGAGAGAGGGAGAGGAGGGAGGAGAGAGAGGGAGAGGAGGGAGGAGAGAGAGGGAGAGGAGGGAGGAGAGAGAGGGAGAGGAGGGAGGAGAGAGAGGAAGAGGAGGGAGGAGAGAGAGGGAGAGGAGGGAGGAGAGAGAGGGAGAGGAGGGAGGAGAGAGAGGGAGAGGAGGGGGGGAGGGAAAGAGAGAGGGAGGAGAGAGAGGGAGAGGAGGGAGGAGAGAGAGGGAGAGGAGGGGGGGAGGGAGGAGAGAGAGGGAGAGGAGGGGGGGAGGGAAAGAGAGAGGGAGGAGAGAGAGGGAGAGGAGGGAGGAGAGAGAGGGAGAGGAGGGAGGAGAGAGAGGGAGAGGAGGGGGGGAGGGAAAGAGAGAGGGAGGGGAGGGGGAAGAGGGAAAGAGAGAAGGAGAGGAGGGGGGAGAGGGAAAGAGAGAGAGGGAGGAGGGGGGAGGGAGGGGGAGGAGGGGGGAGGGAGGGAGAGGAGGGGGGAGGGAGGGAGAGGAGGGGGGGGGGAGGGAGAGGAGGGGGGGGGAGGGAGAGGAGGGGGGGGAGAGGAGGAGGGGGGAGGGAGAGGAGGTGGGGGGAGGAGGAGGGGGAGGAGGAAGGAGGGAGAGGAGGAGGGAGAGGGAGAGAGGGAGAGGAGGGGGGAGAGAGGGAGAGAGGGAGAGAGGGAGAGGAGGGGGGGAGAGGGAGAGGAGGGGAGAGGAGGGGAGGAGAGGGAGAGGAGGGGAGAGGAGGGGAGAGGAGGGGAGAGGAGGGGAGAGGAGGGGGGAGAGAGGGAGAGGAGGGGGGAGAGAGGGAGAGGAGGGGGGAGAGAGAGAGGAGGGGGGAGAGAGAGAGGAGGGGGGAGAGAGGGAGAGGAGGGGGGAGAGAGGGAGAGGAGGGGGAGGGAGAGGAGGGGGAGAGAGAGGAAGAGAGAGAGAGAGAGGGGGGGAGAGGAAGAGAGAGGGGGAATGTAGCACATCCACCCTGCAGAGCACACATGGCTGCCGTTAGATCATAGACAGCTCCTCCTCACATTAAATAAAGTGCACCTCCACCCTAAACGGTAAACTTGACATTGTTCAGCAAAATAAAAACCATATAAATCCACATTGTAACACTTTTTTTGCTTGGGTTTGTAGCGCCTCTTAGGAGAAAGACAGCGAGAAAGACAGACAGAACAATGATCAACATAACAAAAGTAAGCACCAGAGAGACAGCAATAAAAAGAAATAAAAGAAAAAAGGAGAAGGAGAGAGAAAGAAGTATAAAAATAAAACAAATAAAAATAGAGAGCAAAAAGGAAAGAGCGAGAGAAAGCAATCAAAAGAAAAAGGAGAGAGAGAAAGAAAGACAAAAAAAAAGGAAAATAGAGGGTATGAGATAGAGGCAGAGAGCGTGCTAGAGCAGTGTGGGAGGGGAGGAGGGGGAGAGAGAGAGGGAGGGGGAGGGAGAGAGGGAGGGGGAGGGAGAGAGGGAGGGGGAGGGAGAGAGGGAGGGGGAGAGAGAGAGGGAGGGGGAGAGAGAGGGAGAGGAGGGAGGAGAGAGAGGGAGAGGAGGGGGGAGGGAAAGAGAGAGGGAGGAGAGAGAGGGAGAGGAGGGAGGAGAGAGAGGGAGGGAAAGAGAGAGGGAGGGGGAAGAGGGAAAGAGAGAAGGAGAGGAGGGGGGAGAGGGAAAGAGAGAGAGGGAGGAGGGGGGAGGGAGGGAGAGGAGGGGGGGAGGGAGAGGAGGGGGGGGGGGGGAGGGAGAGGAGGGGGGGGAGAGGAGGAGGGGGGAGGGAGGGAGAGGAGGAGGGGGGAGGGAGAGGAGGTGGGGGGAGGAGGAGGGGGAGGAGGAAGGAGGGAGGGGAGGAGGAAGGAGGGAGAGGAGGAGGGGGGAGGGGGAGGGGGAGGGGGAGGAGGAGGGGGAGGGAGGGAGAGGAGGGGGGAGAGAGGGAGAGGGAGAGAGGGAGAGGAGGGGGGAGAGAGGGAGAGGGAGAGAGGGAGAGGAGGGGGGAGAGAGGGAGAGGAGGGGGGGAGAGGGGGGAGAGGGGGGGAGAGGGAGAGGAGAGAGGGGGGGAGAGGGAGAGGAGGGGAGAGGAGGGGGGGAGAGGAGGGGGGAGAGAGGGAGAGGAGGGGAGAGGAGGGGGGGAGAGGGAGAGGAGGGGAGAGGAGGGGGGAGAGAGGGAGAGGAGGGGGGAGAGAGGGAGAGGAGGGGGGAGAGAGGGAGAGGAGGGGGGAGAGAGGGAGAGGAGGGGGGAGAGAGGGAGAGGAGGGGGAGGGAGAGGAGGGGGAGGGAGAGGAGGGGGAGGGAGAGGGGGGGGAGAGGAAGAGAGAGGGGGAGGAAGAGAGAGGGGGAGGAAGAGAGAGGGGGAGGAAGAGAGAGGGGGAGGGGGAGGGAGAGAGAGGAAGGGAGGGAGGGAGGGAGGGAGGGGAGGGAGAGGGAGAGAGAGAGAGAAAGATAATGCAATTAAGAGAAAGACAGAGACAAAACAAGAATAAGCAACAACACAAGAGAGAAAACAAAGAAAAAAAAAAAAAAAAGGAACGATAGAGGGGAAAAAAAAAAAAAAAAGAGAAAAACAGAGAGTAATAAGGGCAGAAATGTCTCTCACCGAGCACCAGAGACGCCCAAAAGGTAGGCGTGATCTAACCTCGGACAAACACTGATGTTCTCTCTCTTACATAACAAACAAAAAACAAAAAAAAAAAAAACTTACTGCAATTGAACTGGCAAGAAAGTGGGTGAAAATGTTATCAGACATGACGCCGGAGCTGAGAACTAGCTGCTTAGCCTGGTCATAGCAAGCCAACTGCAAGAGATAAAACACAGCAATCACACACGAGTCACATGACATCAAATACCTCTGTACACCCAGATATTACTATATAAAAGAAGTGGTGACATCATTACTGTGCCGTAAGAAGAGCTGTGGGAGGGACACAGCAGGTCCCACCCACAGCAGACTGCCTGCCAAAAACTGCTGGAGGGGGCGGAGACCAGACCAGTCACCCGGCACAAGGAGAGAGAGCAGCAGGAAGCTCCTGGACAAAGGCAAAGTGTCACATTAGATTACTGCACAGATCTGGAATATTTAATTAAAGTATTACTAAACCCAGGACCCTGCATTCACTATATCCCGTCTCCCCGGACCCTGCATTCACTATATCCCGTCCCCCCGGACCCCGCATTCACTATATCCGTCTCCCCGGACCCTGCATTCACTATATCCCGTCTCCCCGGACCCTGCATTCACTATATCCCGTCTCCCCGGACCCTGCATTCACTATATCCCGTCCCCCCGGACCCCGCATTCACTATATCCCGCCCCCCCGGACCCCGCATTCACTATATCCCGTCCCCCCGGACCCCACATTCACTATATCCGGTCCCCCCGGACCCCACATTCACTATATCCGGTCTCCCCGGACCCCGCATTCACTATATCCGGTCTCCCCGGACCCCGCATTCACTATATCCGGTCTCCCCCGGACCCCGCATTCACTATATCCGGTCTCCCCCGGACCCCGCATTCACTATATCCGGTCTCCCCCGGACCCCGCATTCACTATATCCGGTCTCCCCCGGACCCCGCATTCACTATATCCGGTCTCCCCCGGACCCCGCATTCACTATATCCGGTCTCCCCCGGACCCCGCATTCACTATATCCGGTCTCCCCCGGACCCCGCATTCACTATATCCGGTCTCCCCCGGACCCCGCATTCACTATATCCGGTCTCCCCCGGACCCCGCATTCACTATATCCGGTCTCCCCGGACCCCGCATTCACTATATCCGGTCTCCCCGGACCCTGCATTCACTATATCTGGTCTCCCCCGGACCCTGCATTCACTATATCTGGTCTCCCACAGTACACAGAATATGGAAATGCAATTATTTTAGCAAATATAAACTGCTAAATACCTTTTCTCATCAGCAGTATATAGCAGTCTTGTGACTTCTATCAGTGTCCAGCTGAGCACTGAATAAAGCTTGTAGGAGTTTTCTTTCTGCTCTAGAAAGATGCAGGACCCCTGACCTCTGTTTGGACAGCACTGATTGGCCCTGTGCTGATCACATGCACTGTCCCAAGAAAAAAACAAAAAACAAAAAAAAAAACCTCTCTATCCATACACACCAAACTGACCATGTGCAATGACCCTGATCTTCCCCTTCTTCCAGTGCCCTCTCTTATCTCCTGATAAGACATATCGTGTGGAGACACTTTGCACATGCTCAGTTTAGTGTGTATTGCTAGAGAGTTTTCAGGTTATCAGAGCCTTACCTGGCCCACAGTTACAAGGGCTCCCCTGCTGGATGCCATGGTGCCCCCCGAGAAAAGCTTCCGGAATCCCTCTAAATGATAAGAAGAAGAGTATATTATTCCTTTCACAAGCACAGCCATACCAATGTCACACAATTGCATCAAAACTACCTTCTCTGAGGACTCTGTACATGCCGTCCAACGCATGAGCATAGCTAAAGGGGAGACAGAGGAGAGGACAATCACACTGAGAATTTAGGAGCCGCATACTCGAATATACAACCCAATAAGGAATTATATTGCTTAACAAAACTGAGCCACTGCAGAAGACGAGTCGTATATGTGGGGGCTCAAATTTTTCTTGAGGGGATGTTATGTGCTTGGGTGCAACTTTGATTTTTTTTTTCACTAATATAAAAAAAAATTCTACTTAAATTTTTTTTTCCATCACATAGGGGACACAAAAGTCCCTTATGTGATGATTTTTTGGTGACAGGTTCTCTTTAATGAGACATGCGGGGTCTAAAAGACCCCACATGTCTCCCCTGAATGTAATGCAGTGTACGTCGCACCGCATTACATTCTTTCCAGGAATCTATGAATGGGGACATGAAAGTCACGTCAAACGGGGAGGGGAGCGGACATGTTCGCTCTCCTCCCTCCCCTCTAAATGCCAGCGCACACAGAGCCAGTCCCGGGCTTGCAGATGGACAAGTGGAGCCCGGGAGACTAGGTGGGGGGGGGGGGGGGGGGGGAGTTCACACGTGGGGGGCTAGGCTGGCACTGTAGGCCGTGTGGAAGCAATTGAATGTTTCCACCTAACATGTGAGCCCTGCTGCTCACATGTCCACCTGCTGGTGGACAACAGAACTACCACCTCCCACTCTGGGAAGCACAGTGCCACCAGCAAGTGATCCAGGTCCTGACAGGTGTGTGTGTGTACATATACCCGCACACACAGGGAAACCAAAATTCATCCAAACACCAGCAAACTGGAAACAAAGCAAATGCTAAGATACAAGTGAACCATAACAATATAATGAAAATGCTTAACTAGCAACCTAGTAACAGAAACCCTAACAAACAAACTATATACAATATTTACACCAGTAGGGAACATGGATAAACAGGGTAATACCAGAGAAGCAAGGAAGGGAGGGGGGGGACCTAGAAAAAAAGAAGCAGATATAAGGCAGTAGGGTGCAGAGTACAAGATGCAGGACACTAGCAAGATCAGAAGCAAGATAAATGGCAAGCAGTATCTCCTGGCAAAGCTAAACACTGAAGGGAAGTAGTAGAGGGAGGAGTAAATACCTTCTCAGCAGCCAGCATCAGACTGATTACTGGAAACTGCTGGGAGACACCTGCTGGTGGACACCAGTACTACCACCTCCCACTCTGGGAAGCGCAGTGCCACCAGCAAGTGATCCATTTCTTGACAGGACACATTCAGCACACAGGCTGGTATGGACAGTTCAAACTGGCATGGAAAGCAGGCGTTTAAAGGGGCGTTTTTAACGCTCCTCAAAACGCCTATGCAAATGAGACTATGGGCAGCACACAGTGCTGTTCACATTATCAAAACATGAAGAGTTAAGGTCGCCTTGCTTCAAAACTGAAGCCTCATGTCATGGCAAGTGTGAAGCTTTTCAATACCTCCTATTCAAATCTATGGTGACGCCCCACAGACACCCTGGCAGGTGTTTGAAGGGCATTTGCACTGCAGTTGTAATAACATTTTATTATAGGTGTTTGTGGTGCGGTTTAAATGCTTGTAAGACGCTTATTAAAAATGCTGCAAAACTGCACATAGGGCGTTTGGGGAGCATTTTTAAACGCCTGTAAAAAAAGCCAGTCTAATGCCCATACTAAAGCTCATCAATGCCTGTCTATTGCCTATACTAAAGCTTTAGGTGCATTTGGTAGGAGTCAGAAATGTAGTCAAGTGTAAACAAACCCTAAAAGGTGAACCTGAAGAACATCACTTACTTGCGTCTCAGGTGGGCCGGAAGTTTCACGTCATTTTGCATTCTGGAAGATAAAATTAAACAAAAAAGCAAAGATTAAACCAAATTATAGTCAACACAGAAAGATATGTTGCAAGATTGACAAATATAGATTGACTAAAAAAAAAACACTTCTTTGCAAAATAATGCATCTATGTTCATATAGCCCTGCTGTGTTCTATGGCTCTACAGCAGGGGTCTCCAGACTTTCTAAACAAAGGGTCAGTTTTCAGACTTCAGGTGGGGCGAACTTTGACTATTGGGAGTAGAAAAGGTTGTGACATAAGTGGGAATAGACAATGCCTCATCTTTGGTGTCAGTGGGAGGTTATTGTGACCCATCATTATGGTCATTGGACCCCATTGTTGGTATCATTGGGAGAAATAGTGCCCCATCGTTGATGTCATTGGGAGGAATAGTGCCCCATCGTTGATGTCATTGGGAGGAATTGTGCCCCATCGTTGATGTCAGTGGGAGGAATTGTGCCCCATCGTTGATGTCAGTGGGAGGAATAGTGTCCCATCGTTGATGTCATTGGGAGGAATTGTGCCCCATGGTTGATGTCATTGGGAGGAATTGTGCCCCATGGTTGATGTCATTGGGGGGAATTGTGTCCCATCGTTGATGTCATTGGGGGGAATTGTGCCCCATCGTTGATGTCATTGGGGGGAATTGTGCCCCATCGTTGATGTCATTGGGGGGAATTGTGCCCCATCGTTGATGTCATTGGGGGGAATTGTGCCCCATCGTTGATGTCATTGGGGGGAATTGTGCCCCATCGTTGATGTCATTGGGGGGAATTGTGCCCCATCGTTGATGTCATTGGGGGGAATTGTGCCCCATCGTTGATGTCATTGGGGGGAATTGTGCCCCATCGTTGATGTCATTGGGGGGAATTGTGCCCCATCGTTGATGTCATTGGGGGGAATTGTGCCCCATCGTTGATGTCATTGGGGGGAATTGTGCCCCATCGTTGATGTCATTGGGGGGAATTGTGCCCCATCGTTGATGTCATTGGGGGGAATTGTGCCCCATCGTTGATGTCATTGGGGGGAATTGTGCCCCATCGTTGATGTCATTGGGGGGAATTGTGCCCCATCGTTGATGTCATTTGGGGGAATTGTGCCCCATCGTTGATGTCATTGGGGGGAATTGTGCTCCATCGTTGATGTCATTGGGAGGAATTGTGCCCCATCGTTGATGTCATTGGGAGGAATTGTGCCACATCGTTGATGTCATTGGGAGGAATTGTGTCCCATCGTTGATGTCATTGGTGGGAATAGTGCCCCATCGTTGATGTCATTGGGAGGAATTGTGTCCCATCGTTGATGTCATTGGTGGGAATAGTGCCCCATCACTGTTTCCATTGGGAGGATTAGTGCCCCATCACTGTTGCCATTGGGCCCGATCATTGTTGTAATTGGGACTTCTTGTGCCCTTTCATTGGTATCAGTAGGGGGAATTATGTCCCATTGTTGGTATCAGTGGATGAAATAGTACCCCAAGGGCCAGATAAAAGCAAGCAAAGGGCCGCATCCGGCCCCTGGGCCACAGTTTGAAGACCACAGCTCTACCGCATCAACAACAGTCTCAAACCTTTTAAGAAGCTGCAATCCTGCAACCTTGGCGCCGCCCATCCACATCATGCATTTGAACAGTGTTACCCTTTCTGCTCCAGTTTCAAGCTAATTTTGCTCACAGCCCTGATGAAGGGGACACAGAATACCAAAACGCGTTGGAACTTCTGCAACCCTTGGGAAATATTCTATATTTCCTGGTGAAGTATGTTTGGACACAGACATTTACCCTACAAGGAAGGACATTGACCCAACACACAAACCTCATGGTTCTTCCCACAAAATACGTATAGGCCGCAATGGTATACTGGCCAATAATTGACATAATCAGAAGAACATTTAAAAAATTGTTTTATAGTAACTTTATTGGCCCTAGTATTTCAGTGTTTCTCTTCTCCCTCACTCAGCTGATGTAGAGGGTCAGGGGAGTGTCAAACATGGATGTTGTGCAGAAAACCAACATCCTCCTTATCAACTGATGGGATTCCGGTGGCTAGAAGGTCGGAATGGTGCACAATGAAAACTCGTGGCTTTGTGTAACTAAAAAGGCAGGCTTCATCCACCTCTGGATTGTACACAATTTTTGGGCAGTTTTTAGGCATTTGGCCAAGGCACCCCTGAAGAAACCTCAAGGCACCCTGGTTGAGAAAGGCTGGTCTACTGGTTGTGGCTTTACTGTCAGGAAAAAGGCATATATGGAGTTTTGTACTTACAAGTAGGGTACTTCCTTTTCTTACATTGGTATATCCCTGATATTTCAGGTAAAAGGGTATTTTTAGTAAGTTTTTGAACCTTTTATAGTTTACTCAAGGCAATCTTGCTTTTAATATTGAATACTTTGCAAAAAACACACTTTGACTTGGGCTGTAGCACAGGGGCCAATTTAATGTCCTCTAACATTACGTGTTCTTCATTAATATGCTTTCTGCTTATATTGAGCAATTCATTCAATATTAGTTTGACTTACTTTGATTTCTAATCAGTTGTTTTTATCTTTCTCAAGGAGGTGTAAGTACAGGGGCGGACTGACCATTTGGGAACTCGGGCACTGCCCGAGGGCCCGGGGTCAGAAGGGGGCCCCATGAGCTGCCCCTGGTATCTTTTCATAGGCTTTTTTGGGTGTGGGCAAGGACACAGGGGCCCCATGGTCCCCTATTGCCCGGGGGCCCCATGAGTTGTCAGTCCGCCCCTGTGTAAGTATATCATTAAAATATTGCTAATAAAGTCAGATGAATATCCTTTTTATTACATTTTTTTTCTTTTAGAATGTCAAGTTTGTATTACATAGTCCTCTCTTCTACTGCAGTACTTTCATATCCTCCAAAACTGACTTACTTGTAGGAAGGGCCGGGACAAGGGGTGGGCAGGAGGGGCAGCCGCCCTGGGGACAGTGGAGGTTGCGCTAGAAGGGATGATTTGGGGGGGGGGGATTTGTACTAGGAAGTTGTATTTCTAGGAAGGGGGGGGGTTGTTTTGTGTGGGGGGGGGGGAGATTTGTGCTAGTAGGGATGATTGGGGGGATTTGTGCTAGGGGGAAGGATAGGAGCTAGGACAATGCTCAGATGGGAAATTTGAGTGGTAGAGAATTTGTACTAGGAGGGTGAATTTGGGGAGGGAGAGGATTTGAGATTGGAAGGGGGGTTTTTTTTTGGGGAGAATTTTGATTTGCAATGAGAATTAATGCTTTGGGGGGGGGGGTAACTAAAAATTAGTGCTAATTTTTTTTTTTTGGGGGGGGGGGGGGGTGCCATTTGGCATCCTTGCCGTGAGTGCTAGCTGACCTTGTTCCGACACTGCTTGTAAGGGGCTCAGGGCTTAAGCTGGCCATAGATGGATTGAACCTCAGCCAGTTCAGTAGGGACCGGCCAAGAATCGATCCATCTATGGCAGAGGTGTCAAACTGGCGGCCCTCCAGCTGTTGCAGAACTACAAATCCCATGAGGCATTGCAAGGCTGACAGCTACAAACATGATTCCCACAGGCAGAGGCATGATGGGACTTGTAGTTCCGCAACAGCTGGAGGGCCGCCAGGTTGACACCCCTGATCTACGGCAAGGCTGCTTGTACTGAAGTTGATCCATCAATGGGATTCAGTACAACCAGCCTGTCGGATTATGTTCATCCAGTCACTTGGCAGCTATAGCGCCCCACCGGCAGAACACATTAACGCTGCAGGAATGATTTCCCCAACAACACTGATTGTGTTGGGGGAATCAAGCAATTTCCTCCCCCCCCCCCCCCATGGTGGATGGAAAGGAAATTGCATAATCCATGGAATGCTTTTAAATTGTGCTTTGAACTCAATGTTGATGGCACAAGGGCATATTAGGAAATACATCTGGCAATCAGTAGAACAATCAGTAGAACAATTAATAAACGTTTCAAAGTAACCTTACAGACCTGTATGTCATGACAGAACTTGCCCCGCCTGATGCATTTACTTTTCTTATATTAAAGCGAAACTACACTCTCCTCCAATCCCGCGATGCGCTGTCCCAGAGCTCCTCACATTAGGAAGCATTATTAAACCCAAAAGCAAACATTTATTATATTGCAGCTTACCAATTCTAAGATGTGATGGCTGCATTAGTTGTTTTTTTTTAGGCTTTTATTCTATTTTTTTTATCTGGCGTTCCAGCCAGTAAGTCTGTTGTTTTTCAAAAGAACAAGCTCTCTTGCAGTTACAGGGATGCGACAAACCATTCAACACTGACAGAGGTGCTTAAAAATATCAGCTTTTATTTATGTAAAAAAAAAAAAACAAAGAAAAAAAATACTTCTCCAAAGCATCTGATAAAACTGAGTTTAGGACAAGGAGTAATGCAGTGCCTGCTGTGCAGAGTGGGCATGGCTACATAGGGCAGAATATTAGGCATGGTTTACAGGAATGGTCTATGCACGGTATACACTGCACATTTTTGCGGCTATCCTTGTACTACTACCTGGCTACTTAGTAACCAGCAACTGTTGAAACAACAAACATTTTGGTCAGGTGTATGCAACATATAACATGGCATGAAAATTGCAGAGTGCCTGGACATACATATATGTATACCTTCTCCAACCAGAAAATGAGCCGAAATCCTTGAGCAAATTAAAGTGTTACTAAACCTAGAACTCTGCATTCCCTATAGCCGGTCTCCCCGGACCCCGCATTCACTATATTTGGTCTCCCCGGACCCCGCATTCACTATATTTGGTCTCCCTGGACCCAGCATTCACTATAGCCGGTCTCCCCGGACCCCGCATTCACTATAGCCGGTCTCCCCGGACCCCGCATTCACTATAGCCGGTCTCCCCGGACCCCGCATTCACTATAGCCGGTCTCCCCGGACCCCGCATTCACTATATCTGGTCTCCCAGGACCCCGCATTCACTAGAGCCGGTCTCCCCGGGCCCCGCATTCCCTAGAGCCGGTCTCCCCGGGCCCCGCATTCCCTAGAGCCGGTCTCCCCGGGCCCCGCATTCCCTAGAGCCGGTCTCCCCGGGCCCCGCATTCCCTAGAGCCGGTCTCCCCGGGCCCCGCATTCCCTAGAGCCGGTCTCCCCGGGCCCCGCATTCCCTAGAGCCGGTCTCCTCGGGCCCCGCATTCCCTAGAGCCGGTCTCCCCGGGCCCCGCATTCCCTAGAGCCGGTCTCCCCGGGCCCCGCATTCCCTAGAGCCGGTCTCCCCGGGCCCCGCATTCCCTAGAGCCGGTCTCCCCGGGCCCCGCATTCCCTAGAGACGGTCTCCCCGGACCCCGCATTCCCTAGAGCCGGTCTCCCCGGACCCCGCATTCCCTAGAGCCGGTCTCCCCGGACCCCGCATTCCCTATAGAACCGACAAATTTTTTCTTTTTCGCTATGGCTGCTTTTGTGTCCCAGTAATAACCAACCTCACTTCCCTATCCTGGTGTCACAAAGACAGGAAGTGAGGATCTCATGAAAGGAATCACAAAAAGAAATAAAAAGCTGAAAGAAAGTAGATAGATATGGATGAGGTTAGGCTTTTAAAGAGGAGCTCCGGTCAGTAAAATAAATAAAAATTAGCAGGTACAAATCCTGTAGCTGCAAACTTTCATTACACACTTACTAGCCCAGGGATCCAGCACTGTCATCACCTGGGCTGGTTCTTCGCCAGTCTTCAGGTCCCCGGCATGACCATCTTCTTTAACCACTTCCCATTCAGCCCATGTACATAAACAGCCGGAGAGGAGCAGTGCAGGAACGGGTGGCCGTTTATAAACGGCCTCCGCATTCACTGCCTGGGAGTATGCGGTACCGCGATCCGGTCCCGCTGTGTCCGGAGGAGACAGAGGAACACCGATCCCTGTACGGGACCTCTGTGTGAAGTCCCGATCATGTGATCACTGATTAGCCAACTTTCTGACATCATTGCTTACTACGTGTGAAATCTGTGAATGATCACAGAGGTCACATGGTACAGGGCTATTCACAACAGCCTTGTACCATGTGACAAGCTGTGACCAATCACAGCATTTCTCAATGGCTGCAAGAATGCAGCCAGAGAGAAGGAGAAATGATTGCTTTTACAGCCTTTATGGGTGTAAAAGCAATCGGTGTAACAAAAAAAAAAAATTCTTCATCACCCCCCACAAGTCGTACAGTGTCACTATGACACTGTACTTCTAGGGTGACAATATGTTAAAAAAAAAAGAAAAACAAATAATAATATAAAAAAATAAAATAAAAATGTGAAAACATTTTTTGAAAAACTATAATTTTTGGTTATAAACTAATTTGGGTTTTCTTTTTTTTTTTTTTTTTACTAAAAAAGATAGCTGAATACATTTTGGCCAAGATTTATGATGAAATATTATTTGCAAAATTTTATAAGAAAAACAAATTTTTCTTCAAAATGTTTGGAGTTTTTCATTTACATAGCAAAAAAATAAAAATCCCAGTGGTGAAACATACCACCAAAATAAAGTTTTATCTGTCTCAAAAGAATGCAAAAAAATTCATATGGGTACAGTGTTTCATTCAAAGTGTGATAGCGCTGAAAGCTGAAAATTGGCCTGGGCAGGAAGGGGGGGAAAGCGTCCAGACTGCAAGAGGGGGGGAAAGCGTCCGGACTGCAAGGGGGGGAAAGCGTCCGGACTGCAAGGGGGGGAAAGCGTCCGGACTGCAAGGGGGGGAAAGCGTCCGGACTGCAAGGGGGGGAAAGCGTCCGGACTGCAAGGGGGGGAAAACGTCCGGACTGCAAGGGGGGGAAAGCGTCCGGACTGCAAGGGGGGGAAAGCGTCCGGACTGCAAGGGGGGGAAAGCGTCCGGACTGGAAGGGGGGGAAAGCGTCCGGACTGGAAGGGGGGGAAAGCGTCCGGACTGGAAGTGGTTAAGGGAAGCCTCCTATGACTTCCTGCCGCTCCACAGCCAGCTCCTCACTGTGCAAATAGCACCCCACTTTCTGATTGGACCTGAAGCCTCCCGTGACATGGGACGTGTCCTAGAAGGTTTCAAGTGAAGAGGGGGGAGTGTCCATAGACGTGCACAGCACAGCTTGGCCCATCCCCCAGTTACCTCCTTACAGGATTTGATTGACAGCAGCAGGAGCCAATGGCAAAGACTGTAAAACCATAACGAGGGGAGATGAGACTTGTCACCAGGCAGTGCGCTGGATCGATAAAGGACTCAAGTGTTGGGGGAATATAAGAGGCAGTGCAAAGCTTCTCACCGGGATGCATTAGAGTAAAAAAAAAAAAAAAAAACTGTTGTGTTTAGAACCACTTTAAATGTATTTTTGTTATGAAAACAGCATTAAGTATCCCATTATCAGCTTCCTGCATCCCACTGTACAGCAGAGCTCAGACTGACGGAGGGAGAAACAGCATAAGCAGCCAATCAGTTGTTCTGCAGTGCAAGGAACATGCTGGTAGAAGAAGAGAGCAGAGTGACAGCGAGATGAGCTCATCAGTCTGTTGATTCTACAATCTCTGTCCAATCATAGGCTGGGGGAGGTCCAAGAACTGTAAGTGTTACTTAATTGTAGCAGAGACTAATCATGTGTCCTGACTCTAGGGCTGTGCTCTACGGCAGAACTGTGTAAATCTCAAGACTGGATGGCCATTAATACAAACTTCTTTGCCAGATAAAACAGCTCCAATACAAACAAGTCATCTGTGCATTTAGCCATTTGCCTGGAGCTCAGCACCAGGGGCGTCCCTAGGGTTGGTGTCACCCAGTGTGATAACACTGGGTGACACCCCCTCCGACGATCCCCGCAGAATGGATCGGATCTGCGGATTGAGCATAATGGATCAGAGTCTGATCCATTATGCTCCCCAATCCATAGATCCGATCCATCCTGCGGGGATTGTTGGTATGCAACCTATACGGGGTGACACCGGACCCGCTCCACAAAAAGGTAAGTTGCAAAGCATGCCGAAGATCCCTGCAGGATGGATCGGATCTGTGGATTGGGGAGCATAATGGATCGGAGTCTGATCCAGTATGCTCCCCAATCCGCAGTTCCAATCCATCCTGCAGGGATCATCGGCATGCTTTACAACTTACCTTTTCATGGAGGGGGTTCCGGTGTCACCCCATGCGGTAGGTGTCACCCGGTGCAGCGCGCACCCCCCGCACCTGCCTAGGGATGCCCCTGCTCAGCACAAAGGTCTTTACATAGAACCGGATAGAAACAAGAGATGAAAACACTCACCTGACGTTAACCATGTCGCCCGGGGTCCCCACAAAGCCCCCTGTAAAACCTGAAAGAGAGAGAGAAAAAAAAAAAAAGATGTCAAGTCGAGACTCCAGTCCCTCTTATCATTTTGAAGCAAGACAGCTGCCAACAGCGACCTCCAATCAACAGCCCTGACAAGTCCCAGGGATAGGAAATCCGGCAGGAGGTCCCCACTAATCAGGAGGTCGCAGGGAAGAGGCTGCAGCCCATTTAGTGACTACCGACAAAAAGCAGCTGTATACTGACCGTGTATATACTACATGTAGTACTGAGCGATGCCGGACGCCACTCATGTCTGCATATGGCCGTACATACAACGTAACCCTCCCCCCCTCCGGGTGTCCTGTACATACAATGTAACCCTCTCCTCCCGGGTGTCCTGTACATACAATGTAACCCTCTCCCCCCCAGGTGTCCTGTACATACAATGTAACCCTCTCCTCCCGGGTGTCCTGTACATACAATGTAACCGTCTCCCCCCCAGGTGTCCTGTACATACTATGTAACCCTCTCCCCCCCCGGGTGTCCTGTACATACAATTTAATCCTTTCCCCCCAGGTGTCCTGTACATACAATGTAACCCCCCGGGTGTCCTGTACATACAATGCAACCCCCTGGGTGTCCTGTACATACAATGTAAACCTCTACCCCGGGGTGTCCTGTACATACAGTGTAACCCCCCCCGGGTGTCCTGTACATGCAATGTAACCCTCTCCCCCCCGGGTGTCCTGTACATGCAATGTAACCCTCTCCCCCCCCGGGTGTCCTGTACATACAATGTAACCCCCCTGGGTGTCCTTTGCATACAATGTAAACCTCTACCCCCAAGTGTCCTGTACATACAATGTAACCCCCCTGGGTGTCCTGTACATACAATGTAAACCTCTATCCCCGGGTGTCCTGTAGATACAATGTAAACCTCTACCCCCGGGTGTCCTGTACATACGATGTAAACCTCTATCCCCGGGTGTCCTGTAGATACAATGTAAACCTCTACCCCCGGGTGTCCTGTACATACAATGTAAACCTCTACGTACAATGTAACCCCCCTCCCCGAGTGTCCTGTACATACCATGTAAACCTCTACCCCCGGTGTCCTGTACATACAATATAACCACCCGGGTGTCCTTGCATACAATGTAACCACCCGGGTGTCCTTGCATACAATGTAACCACCCGGGTGTCCTTGCATACAATGTAACCACCCGGGTGTCCTTGCATACAATGTAACCACCCGGGTGTCCTTGCATACAATGTAACCACCCGGGTGTCCTTGCATACAATGTAACCACCCGGGTGTCCTTGCATACAATGTAACCACCCGGGTGTCCTTGCATACAATGTAACCACCCGGGTGTCCTTGCATACAATGTAACCACCCGGGTGTCCTTGCATACAATGTAACCACCCGGGTGTCCTTGCATACAATGTAACCACCTGGGTGTCCTTGCATACAATGTAACCACCCGGGTGTCCTTGCATACAATGTAACCACCTGGGTGTCCTTGCATACAATGTAACCACCCGGGTGTCCTTGCATACAATGTAACCACCTGGGTGTCCTTGCATACAAGAATATTTGAAGAGCCTGCTGGCTCAGTTTAGGCTGCTGACAATAGACAAGACTATCCTCCAGTGGGTACCCCAGTAGGTTACCGGAGCCAAACATGCACAGACAGAAGGCGCGACAGACCAACAGATACAAGTCAAAATTAAATTTATTAGCTTGTACTTTAAATAAATAATTCAACACATTTTGGGAGTCAGAAAAAAATCCACCCTTCATCAGGGCTCAAAATAGAGCTTTCCTGTGTGAATGTGTGTGGGGAAGAGAATTGCTCCATCAGGGGAGTTACTGGCCTGCAGTATCTGTGAGCAATGGAGATATTATCCCCCAACTGCACAACCAAGGGCGCCGCTCAGGGCTATACACATGCTGTAGTAAAAATGAACTATCCCATTCAAGTGAATGTGGCCATGCCGAAATGCAGGGCATATAGTTTGGCCTATTCAGGGTTAAAACGAGCAGTGATGATATATCTTCCCGATCGCCCTATAACAAGCAATCCGCCACAGATCGCTGAAAGGAGGAGCAGCAACAAGGTCTAATAACCCGTTAATTACTTCCTCAAGCACCTACACTTCACTGGTGATGCAGGTGAATTTTTCTGCGTCAGCTACAGTTTCGGGATCTGCCTGCCGACTGTCATTACCAGTATAATCTTAGGTGTGTGATCTCTCATAGTCGCTGTAGGATTTGGGCTCGGGGGGGTTGGGTGGGGGGGTCACTGTGGTAACGGATTAGTCCAGATATTAAACTTTCTAATCCTTTGCTGTATACATCAGTGATCGTCTTAGCCCTCCAGTCCATTAAGCTGGCTGCAGATTTTATTCAGCAGCTGGGGGATAATAAAATTATCCAAAATGGCAAGGAATATTTCTGCTGCTTGACATACACATGTATGCACACTTGTGTCACATTGCCCAGGTCAGGGAAACAAAGGGTTATAGGGTGATCAATTCTAGCCCAGCCAATAGGCTTGCTCAGGCAAAGTCAGGTTTCAATGATGGGTGCACCTAGGCTACTCTACCGTTTAGCCAGTTTTGTGATCACCTGACAGTACAGTACAGTCAGGTAATGGACCACCACTGCAGCTATAACAGAACCCAACTGTCTGGCCAATCCCCGCTCTTCCTGATCAGTACTGTTGTTTCTTCCCAAGCTATTAGATTTTTTTCCAATAAAAAAAAGCACGTCTCTGACATCCCTTTAGATGAGACAGCTGAAGTCTGCAACAGACAGTGAACAGCATGCATGTCTAAAGGGATGCCAAGGATGTGTTCTTTCATATAATACTCTTGAACAAAGATTTAAGGCAGGGTGCTACAAGAGGACCCAATTGTCTGGCCAATACTAAAGAGGCCCTCCCTCCCTGCTCTCCCCTGTGCACATATTCCCTATTAACACTGTAGCAGTGCCCGATTGACTGTCAGGGCTGCCTTTCCAACTCCAGATCTGCATGCTGGACATTACACAGTACCAAAGATTACAGACTTCTAATATTAGGACCGATGTGGGTATTTACACTAGCTGCCTTTAAAAGCAGAAGTCTACCCTTACCTTTTTTTTTTTATATCCACCATACCTGCATAACCTTTTTTGCTGTACTGAAACCAATTACTCTTAATTCCCTGCAATCGTGCATCTCCACAATGTAACCCTTAGAAGCTGCTGCAGCTAACTTGGGCCTGCCTTCAATCATCATCAATCCCCGCTCTTCCTGATCAGTACTGTCCTTGCTTCCCAAGCTATTAGCTTTCTTTGCCAACAATCAGCAATATATGAAAAAGCACATCTCTGGCATCCCTTTAGATGGGACAGCTGAAGTCTGCAACAGACAGTGGTCAGCAAGGAAGAGCATGCATGTCTAAAGGGATGCCAAGGATGTGTTCTTTCATATAGTGCTTTTGAAAGAAGATTTAGGGCAGGATGTGATGTTGACAGGAGCCAGCTGGATGCTCTTACCATCCTCCCAGCAAAGACCAACAAAACAGACCAAGTGTTGTCACTGGTTCTCAAAATAGGTATTGAAAACAAAAAGGACTTGATTGAAGGGGGGGGGACTAACCCAAGCCATAGATGATGCAGATTTCTTACCTGCAGCTACGGGTTGCATGAGGGGGGGAAAAAAAAAAAAAAAAAAAAAAAAAAAAAAAATCGCTTGATTTCCCCATTCACACAGTCAATGCTGATGGGGCGAATCTCTTCTGCAGTGCTATTGTGTTCTGCCGGCTGGGAGCCTTCCCTGCCGGCAGATTACGATTACGGTTTTCAGCTATAGCTGCCGACAGTAATCACATGCAAAAAAAAAAAAATGACAGGCTGGTTGTACTAAACTCAAAGCGATGGATTGACTTCAGTACAACCAACCTGCCCACGGACTGATCAAATCTCGGCCAGCCAGTCCCTGATGAACCAGACTATGGTGGGAATAAAAAGTTTCAAAAGGTAAAGCACTATGTCCTCTATTTCTTCCTGCATGCGGAGTCACACAAGGAGAGGATAATTAGGAGGTCTGGGATAACAAAAGGAGTGTGTAATCCCTGAGGGGATAATCAGCCACCGGAGGATACATCCATTACTCCTAAAGGAAGGATCTCCCTATTTCACCAGCAAAAGTATATGTCCAGCAGGTTCCAGGGAAAGTGAACCGAAAGCGTGTATAGCCTAATTGCAGGCATCAAAGGAGGTGAGCGCACATCTTCACTATTTGAAGGATTCACAAAAGTCACTAATTGGAGAACAACAAGCACCAAGTCACTATATATAAACAATTGTTTATTCAATGGGACTATTATTTTGATGATATTTGGATTCATACTAATCACTACTAATTATTTATGAGCATTTGGTTATTTTTATTTATGGGGGATCATTTAAATGCGTTTTAGTTGAGGGTTATTAGTTGGTTTACTATTTTTATTATATTAAATGAGGGTATTATGAATATAAATGAAATTGAGGGTATTCGTAAGTACATCATGTCACTAATAGATGATTTATGAGCACTTGGTAAAATATTTTTTTAGAGGAGTATTTCATGTGGAATTATTTTGATATTTATTTGGAGGAGATTGATTAGTAGAAACTATCTATTTAAATATTTTTTGGTATTTATACACTTTTATTAGTAATTTGTATCATAATTTGAATTAATTTAATGGTAATAATTGAATTATTATTTATTGAGAAGTATTTAGGAGCGCAACATATATTTGTAGATATTTCCAACACAGTTGTAGTTATGTGTTTCATGCTTGCGATCCTCTAGTAATTATCACACCTGTGGCTCGCAAGTTACTCTGATTCATCTATACCAGAAGACATGTCCAACCCTTCTGTATAGTGGATGGAGGGATCAGATTTTTTTTTTCCTGTTTAGCCTGCAGCCTGAATGAAGAAAAAGAACAAAATCTATTGTTGTATGGCCAGCCTTATGCAGGCCATACATGGTTTGAATTCCAAATGATTTTTCACCCGAAAATCAAAATGTCATTTGTTCTGTATTCTGATGAAATCGGTCGTTTTTCACGAATTTTCCAGCATGCCCAATAAACGAAATGGGGAGGAACCACGAAAATCGGCTGATGCCATTGCCCCACTAACAGAGCGAAAATCGGACGATTATTCTCAAGTTCTATTCTCGTACAAAAATCGCTCGGAATTCGAACCATGTATGGCTAAATGCAGATGGAACGTTAAGGTGAAGGAGGCTAGGGACAGGCACCTGGTACACGTCTGAGGTGCCTGCCAACCCCCCCCCCCCCCCAATACCGAGCAGGAAAAGTTATGCCGAGTCACAATTACATTGGCAGCTTCTCGATTTTGCAGAACTGAACTTTGGACAAGCTCTTTCTTCGCTCGTTCTTACCGCCAAAGGCTCCCAGCAGCACCTTCTGGTAGAAGGGGAGGGGGACTTTGCTGTCCTGGGACAGGTGGTCTCTCACAGTCTCGTAGATGGCAAAGCGGGTCAAGGAGTATGTGATCTGCGGGAACAAAAGGGCGATGTGAGAAAACATTGACAAAAGATTGCATGACAACCTGCACAGCCAAGATGACATAACGTAGCGGTTAGAACAGCAGGGGGGGGTTCAAACTTAAGCCAGCTATAGAGGTTTGGAGTCTTGGCTGGTTCAGCAGGGACCGGACGAGATTTAAACCACATATGGGCAGGCTGATTGTACCAGTCGATCCATCGATCGACTTGGGTAGGTACAACCAGCACATCAAATTTTCACATGTGATATTGCCAGCGGCTGCTGCCGCTAGCATTAATCACTGTGTTCTCCCGGCAGGGACGGCTCACCGCAACTTCCCCCTGCTGGGAGAATAGCTCTGCAGGAGGGTTTCCCCCCCTCAACACCGATGAGAGATTTTCTTTTCTGAAACCTGTGGTTGCAGAAAAGAAAATCGCATCACTTATTGCTTGCCTTAGGCCTTATTCACACGGGTGCTGAGAATTGTAGTGTGAATGGGCTATGCGTTTATGCCGCTTGAGCTACCTGGTACTATGTGCTTGAGGACCATTCAAGTCTATGGAGATGCAGCATCTGCACGGACATAACCGTTTGTCCCAATCTGATCCCAATAATTATCACATTTATTTTTTTATTTATTTTAGGTAATTGTATAGCGCCGTCAATTTTACATATATATTGTACATTCACATCAGTCCCTAACCCTCAAGGGGCGTACAATCTAAGGTCCCTAACTCACATTCATACATACACATACTAGGGCAAATTTAGACAGGAGACAATTCACCTACCAGCACGTCTTTGGAGTGTGGGAGGAAACCCACGCAGGTACAGGGAGAACATGCAAACTCCAGACAGGTGGTGCCGTGGTTGGGATTCAAACCAACAACCCTAGTATTGCCAGGCGGGAGTGCTAACCATTTAGCCACTGTGCTGCCCTACATTAACAGCTCACAGTACATTAGTATGATGCTCCTTACACTTGCGGTCATTAGGAAGAATTCCCACCTTATAGAAAGCTAAAAAGATCTTTGTTGTCAGTGGGAATGTATCCGAGAGGTAGAAATTGCTCAAGGAACCCCTAGCAACCTATGGTGGGACCTTGGGTTCTCCATAGTTGAGAAACCCTGCACTAAGCTCAGGGAAAATTCCCTTGCAATGTGAACAGCCTATCTGCCTTTTGTCCATTCAGCCAGGAGAGCATTTGTGAGGTCTGATGTTGGATGAGAAGACCCGGCTGCCAATCCTGCTCCTGAAAAGGTGTTGAGTTGGGTTGAGGTCAGGACTCCGTGAAGGCCACTTGAGGTCCTCCACACCAAACTGGTCAAACCATGTCTTTATGGAGCTGGCTTTGTACACAAGGGTAAAGTCATGCTGGGACAGAGGAGAGTCTTCTCCAAACGGTTTACACAAGGATGGAAGAACAGAACTATCTACGGTGTCTTTCTATATCATAGTAATCAATGGAGACACCTGAACTCAATCATCTGGATGGATGTCCTCATACGACGTTTGGCCATACAGCTAGCTATGATGGTCAGATGTCCACAAACGTTAGACTGTATCCTGTCATTTTACCTCCTCTACTCTGCAGAACACCATGGGTCTAGGTTAGAAGGATAGCAGCTGGTAATGGAAATAGATCACCAGAGAGAAGCTCACATGTGTAATGACATGTATTTACGGCTTGGTGTCCCAAGGGAAGGCAGAGTGCAGATGGAGAGGGAGATGTAGGAATTCTGGAGAAGACTAATTAATTAACGCGGCAATACTGCACAGACACTACGCAGTCCTATACATTTATGGAGGCGGGTGCTGTGATGCTGCGACACTCGAGGCAGATCGGAGGGGTTCCCAATTATGTGGCATGGTGATTGGCTGCACAGGGATGACGTCATCTTGAGCCCGTCCTACCAGCTCCCAAACACGAGCGGTTGACAGTGAGCTGTTGGTGATGGCTCCGTTTGGGGCATATCGATTGAGCATGGCCCTAGAACACAACATATATGATACCATAAGGCCGTAAGGCAGGGGTGTCAAACTGGTGGCCCTCCAGATGTTGCCAAATGACAAGTCCCATGAGGCATTGCAAAGCTGACAGTTACAAGCATGCCTCCCAAAGACAGAAGCATGATGGGACTTGTAGTTTCGCAACAGCTGGAGGGCCACCAGTTTGACACCCGTGCTGTAAGGGATTAATACACTCTCTGTAATACAACATTGGCGTTGTCGGTGACCTGATACTACACATGCTCAGACCTCTCAGACCTGCTCTCATATGCCTGTCTGAGGGCGCATTTGTTGCGGCACGTTGTGTCAGTCGGCCTGTTCATTTTAAAAAGGGATGTCAATGCACAGAAAATTAGCTCCTGTGCGATTTTTGTCATAAAAACGCATGTGAATCTCTGCACTTGTCTCTTCCTAATGTGGGTGCATTGCAGCAGTTGAAATCAGGTTTGCCAAATTTTGTGTGGTCGGCACAGGCGGACAGGATCAGAACCAGGAATTAAGGCAGGGAGGTCTCACTTTTTGGGAATAGCAATGATATAAGAAGCCTGGGGATGACATCTTTAGATAAAATAGCACTTTTAGGTGGACCGTTAACCACTTGTCCTCCAGAGGATTTACCGCCCCCCCCCCCCGTCCTGACCAGGCCATTTTTTGCAATTCAACACTGCGTTACTTTAACGGTCAATTGCACACTCATGCAACGCTGCACCCAAATGAAATTTACATCCCTTTTTCCCACGAAAAGAGCTTTCTTTTGGAGGTATTTGATTGCCTGTGCGGTTTTTATTTTTTGCGCTATAAACAAAAAAAGACAGACAATTTTGAAAAAAAACAAACAATATTTTTGACTTTTTACTATTAAACATGTCCAGTAAAAAATGTTAAAAATCAAATTTCATTATAAATTTAGGCCAAAAATGTATTCTGTTCCATGTCTTTGCTAAAAAAAAAAAAATCCCAAATACGTGTAAATTAATTGGTTTACATGAAAGTTATAGAGTCTACAAATGGTGGTATAGATACTGGAATTTTTTTTTTTTTACTAATAATGGCGGCGATTAGCGACTTATAGCATTCTGACAACGGGGGAAACTGACCGACATCCCCAGTGACACCAATACAGTGATCAGTGCTAATAAAAAGCATTGACACTGTACTTATGGTACTGGGCAGGAAGAGATTAACATGTGGGGCGATCAAAGGGTTAACTGTGAGCTGTGTGTGTTTTACATTGTAAGCATGCTGTGTTGTATGGCTCTGCTATGCAGAGCCATACAAAGCAGCATGCTGCAGCTGAGCGGGTAGAGACCTGTATTGTTTACATACAGACCTCTCCACCATCAGTGATGCTTGGTGATCGCTGGATTCTGGGGGGGAATCACCAGCCGGGACCAGGTGATCGACAGCCAAGGCCGCCAATGGCGGAGCGGGTAGGCCACGCGCCCCTTACCCGGAAAAGCAAAATCACGTATATATACACACACGTGATTTTGCGCAGGGAGTCCTCCCTGTAGCAGTATTTCTGCTATAGGGCGGACTTAAAGTGGTTAAAACCCAACTGAAATTTCAGTTTAAAGCAGAAAAACACAATCCAAGTGCCTCAACACAAAAGGCGAGCAAAGCATTTCTTCAGAAAGCAGCTTGAGTAGAAAAGCCTGTCCCCCTGCTAGAATGCTGTAGACAAGGACCCCTGCTTCTCTGTGTGGAAGCAGTGGTCTCTCTGCAGATGTTTGATGAACTTTCCTGCCGAGTTAGAGACAGGGCTGTCCAGTCAGCAGAGAGCATGGGATTTGCCGATTGCAGAACTATAAGACCGACTCAGAGGGGGGTGTCGGACCTCTGCAGAGAGACAATCCAAGTTCATCAACACAAAATGTGTGCAAAGTCTGTCTTCAGAAAACAGCCTGAGCAGGAAAGCCTGTCTCCTGCCCTGCTGTCTCCATGTGGAAGCTGTGGTCTCTCTGTAGAGGTCCGATGCACACCCTGCTGCATTATAGCGCTCCAATCAGCAGGGAGAGTGCGCTTTGCCAATTGCATGATGATAGGTCTGACATAGTGGGGCTGCTGGACCTCTGCAGAGAGACAATCCAAGCTCATCAACACAAAATGTGTGCAAGTCTGTCTTCAGAAAAGCCTGTCTCCTGCTAGAATGCTGTAGACAAGGACCATTGGTCTCCATGTGGAAGCCGTGGTCTCTCTGCAGAGGTCCGATGCACACCCTGCTGCATTAGAGTGCTCCAATCAGCAGGGAGAGCGCGCTTTGCCAATCGCATGATGATAGGTCTGATATAGTGGGGCTGCTGGACCTCTGCAGAGAGACAATCCCAGCTCATAAACACAAAATGTGTGCAAAGTCTGTCTTCAGAAAACAGCCCGAGTAGAAAAGCCTGTCCCCTGCTAGACTGTTGTAGACAAGGACCCCCGCTCTCCATGTGGAAGCAGTGGCCTCTCTGCAGAGGTTCGATGCACAGCCCTGCTGTGTTAGTACCAGAGCTTCTCCAATCAGCTGGCAGAGTGGGCTTTGCTGACTGCAGAACTATAGGTTTGGTTCAGTAGGGAAGGGGGGTGCCGGACCTCTGCAGAGAGACTACTGCTTCCACCAAGAAAGCAAGGGTGCTTCTCTGCAATGTGCTGGCAGGTCTTTCCATATTTTCTAAAGGGAAAAAAAAAAAACTATTAAAAACTGAACGTTCAGTTGGACTACCAATAGAAAAAAAAAAAAGTTTTTCTTTAAACACGCCCAGCTTACCTGCCTGAAGAGAGATGCACTCAGGCCATTGTATAGGGCAAGAAAGCCGTCATTCTTGATCACAGTGATTGCCATTCCTGTCATTCTCTTCGTCACCTCTTGCTGAGTCTGCAGATGTACCTGGATAGTGGGACAAAGGGAGTCATGTGACATGGCGGCACAGCGTCAAAGTTTACAGATATTCTGCTGAAGAAAGGAATCAAAGGTCGCCCACATATCTTCTGCCATTTAAATCGCAAAAGCCGCCCCTCCTTAATCTACAGATGGCCATTACTCCAAATCTAACCCCCCCCCCCTCTTCCCCACCAATGTCCTACATGTTTTGCTGCCTCTCACAGTGACCTGATCTTCCCTCTTCACAATCACACTGTGCTGACTCACTGTGATACTGCAGCAGAAATTCCTTCACAGGTCAGATCTCAATGCGTATACATTGCCTCCGCTCATCCATTCATGCATACATCAATCAGCCATAACATTATGACCCCCCACCTACAACTGGGTAGGTTGCCCTTTTGCAATTAAAACAGCCCTGACCCATTGAGGTCAGACCCCTCGGGGTCGGGGGGGGGGGGGGGTATGCTGTAGTATCTGGGACCATGCTGTCATTAGCAGATCCTCTAAGTCAGCCTTTCTCAACCTTTTCAATGCAGAGGAACCCTTGACAGAATTTTCCGGTCTCGGGAACCCTTGCTAAAAATGACTATCTACAACTCATGATACATTAGTGTGATGGTCAGTGGGAAGAATGCTCCTTACATCTGGGGTCAGTGGGAAGAAATACCCCCTGGGTCACTGGGAAGGATTTCCCCCCTGGGTCACTGGGAAGGATTTCCCCCTGGGTCACTGGGAAGAATTACCCCCCTGGGTCACTGGAAAGAATTACCCCCTTATAGATTGCTAAAAACATCAATGGTGTCAGTGGCAACTTATCCAAGAGGTAGAAATTGCTCAAGGAACCCCTGGCAACCTCTGGAGGAACCCTAGTTGAGAAACCCTGCTTTAAGTCCTGTAAATTGTGAGGTGGAGCCTCCATAGATCGGGCTTGTTTTTTAGCACATCCCACAGATGTTCAATTTGATTGAGATCTAAAGACTTTGGAGGCCAAGTCAACACCTCAAACTTTTGTTCCTCAAACCATTCTGGAACCATTTTTGCAGTGTGACAGGGCACATTACCACTGCCATCAGGGAATACGGTTTCCATGAAGGGGTGTACTTGGTCACCAACAATGTTTAGGTAGGTGGCACGTGTCAAAGTAACATCCGCATGAATGGCAGGACACAAGGTTTCCCAGCATCTTCCTGGACACTGACTACTCTTGCCTGCTTCAACTTGTGCCTGGACACCGACTACTCTTGCCTGCTGCCAGCCTCAAACTCTGTCTGGACACCGACTACTTATCCCACCGGCCTGTCTGCACATAGACTACTCTTGCCTACTGCCTGCCTTGACCTCTGCCTGGACAGTGACTACTCTTGCCTGCCTCAACCTCTTCCTGGAGGCTGACTATTCCTGCCTGATGCCTGCTTCAACTTGTGCCTGGACACTAACTACTCTTGCCTGCCACCCGATTCAACTTGTGCCTGGACACTGACTATTCTTGCCTGCCTTGACCTATGCCTGGACACTGACTATTCTTGCCTGCCTTGACCTCTGCCTGGACAATGACTATTCTTGCCTGCCTTGACCTATGCCCGGACACTGACTATTCTTGCCTGCCTTGACCTCTGCCTGGACAATGACTATTCTTGCCTGCCTTGACCTCTGCCTGGACAATGACTATTCTTGCCTGCCTTGACCTCTGCCTGGACAATGACTATTCTTGCCTGCCTTGACCTATGCCTGGACAATGACTATTCTTGCCTGCCTTGACCTATGCCTGGACAATGACTATTCTTGCCTGATGCCCGCTTTAACTTGTGCCTGGACACTGACTGCAGTTGCCTGCTGCCAGCCTCAACATCTGCCTGTTCACCGGCTACCTATTCCACTGGCCTGTCTGCACATAGACTACTCCTGCCAGCCTCAACCTCTGCCTGGACATGGACTACTCTTGCCTGCCCCCTGCTTCGATTTGTACCTGCCACCTGCCACAACCTCTGCCTGGACACTAACTACCCTTTCCTGCCACGGGCCTCAACCTTTGCCTGGACACTATTTATCCCACCAGCCTTCTACTCACAGACTACTCTTGCCTGTTGCCTGCCTCAAGGTCTCCCAGAACATGGACTACTCTTGCCTGGCTGGACAGTGACCAATCTTGCCCACCACCTGCCTCAAAACTCATCCTGTACTCCAGCTACTCCTGTCTGCTCGGAAATGGCGATAGGCGTTTACAATGCACACCTGCGTGTTTGGAGAAAATGGAGGCTAATTTGGTTCACTGATTGTCATGTATGTGCGTGTTTGGCACTCTAGATAATGAATGAGTATATCCCTGAGAAAGTCACCTGACCATCCTTCTGCCGTCTCAGCAATGTATTGGCGCTCTCAGCGAGACTCCGATGAGGAATTTCCCTTGTAAACCACACGCTCCGCACTTACTATGGGAGTTTATGACATGAACACTCCCTGCTGTCACAATGACAGGTCCTTGAAAAACGCACACCACGTGCCCCAACCACCTCAAAACCACCGTCTTTTCCCCCTTCCCCCGAACATGTGCCTCCCTCTCCAATTACAGAGCGTTCTACTACAAGGGGACACCTGCACCAATAATAGGCTACACATGCTGCCCCTTCTGCCGAACACGCCACAATGACACCAACAGGCTGGGAAAAAACAACGAATGACCGACAAGAGGGGATGGCGAAGTGAGCACATCTCATGGTCGTTCATTTGGTGTCACTAGATGGGGGCGTGAGCACATCTCATGGTCGTTCATTTGGTGTCACCAGATGGGGGCGTGAGCACATCTCATGGTCGTTCATTTGGTGTCACCAGCCGGGGGCGTGAGCACATCTCATGGTCATTCATTTGGTGTCACCAGCTGGAGGCGTGAGCACATCTCGTGGTCGTTCATTTGGTGTCACCAGTCGGGGGCGTGAGCACATCTCATGGTCATTCATTTGGTGTCACCAGCCGGGGGCGTGAGCACATCTCGTGGTCGTTCATTTGGTGTCACCAGATGGGGGCGTGAGCACATCTCATGGTCGTTCATTTGGTGTCACCAGCCGGGGGCGTGAGCACATCTCGTGGTCGTTCATTTGGTGTCACCAGTCGGGGGCGTGAGCACATCTCATGGTCATTCATTTGGTGTCACCAGCTGGAGGCGTGAGCACATCTCATGGTCGTTCATTTGGTGTCACCAGCCGGGGCGTGAGCACATCTCATGGTCATTCATTTGGTGTCACCAGCTGGAGGCGTGAGCACATCTCGTGGTCGTTCATTTGGTGTCACCAGTCGGGGGCGTGAGCACATCTCATGGTCATTCATTTGGTGTCACCAGCCGGGGGCGTGAGCACATCTCGTGGTCGTTCATTTGGTGTCACCAGATGGGGGCGTGAGCACATCTCATGGTCGTTCATTTGGTGTCACCAGCCGGGGGCGTGAGCACATCTCGTGGTCGTTCATTTGGTGTCACCAACCAGGGGCGTGAGCACATCTCATGGTCGTTCATTGGTGTCACCAGATGGGGGCGTGAGCACATCTCATGGTCGTTCATTTGGTGTCACCAGCCGGGGGCGTGAGCACATCTCATGGTCATTCATTTGGTGTCACCAGCTGGAGGTGTGAGCACATCTCATGGTCGTTCATTTGGTGTCACCAGCTGGGGGCGTGAGCACATCTCATGGTCGTTCATTTGGTGTCACCAGCCGGGGGCGTGAGCACATCTCATGGTCGTTCATTTGGTGTCACCAGCTGGGGGCGCTGCAGATGGCTCACTCATACAGGGTGGAGCTGAATGGTAAAAGGGTGAGAAGGCTAAAACAGCCATCCTACAATGACAGACACTGCTCTAAAACTCAGCTGGATTGGTTTGTTAGAAAAGAACCTCCAAACAAAAGCTCCCCACACACGTTACAATCTGATTGTACAATCTCATGTAGAGCTACCAACAAATTATGCAGTGCAAGGGGTTTCGGATCAGTTTGGATGGATTAGATAGATCTTCATATTACACAGTTTTGGTAGATCGAACGTTGATTGTACAGTCAAATTGGAATGTGCATGGCGGGCTGTAAGGCGGCTATATACACTATACAATCTGATTGTACAATCTCCTTTAAGCTCATCATACACTAAACAGTATTACTATACAATCTCCTTTAGATTAGGTTCACACCTATGCAGTTTGCGTTTGACCCATTTCTGCCACGTTTTGCATTTTTTTTTCTTCTTGTTGCTAGGCAGATTTAATAACGCAAAGCGCATCAAAAACACAGCAAAAAAACACAATACATGCTTTTCTGCAGCTTCTCCATTGAAGTCTATAGAACCAAAAATGCAACTTTTTGCGTTCAAAAAATCCCTGACCCTTTCCACAAAACGCACCAGGTGAAACCGCTCAGATGTGAACGTGTCCCATAGGAAATCATGTTCAATGGACTGTAGAAAACACTTAGGTGTGAACATGGGGTTAGATCTACCATCACTTATGCAGTGCAAGGATCAGCCGGATTCGATAGATGATTGGATAGATTAGGTGTGTGCTCCTCTATATATCGTTTTGGTAAATCTAAGTCTAGGTTCACACCTATGTGGTTTCTGAAACGCACAGCAGTCCATTTAACATGATTTCCTATGGGACAGGTTCAAATCTCTACGCTTTCACCCGGTGCGTTTTTTTGGAGAGGATCAGAGACTTTTTTTAAATTGCAAAATGTTGCGGTTTTTGTTCTATAGACTTCAATGGAGAAGCTGTAGCAAAGCATGTAGTGCGTTTTTGACACATTACAGGGCCGTGTATTGTAATTTCTTTGGATGAGAACCTTCTTCCCTCAGCCAGAACACTGGAGATGGGTCGTCGATGGGTCGTCGATGGGTCTTCCAGCATGACAATGACCCAAAACATACCGCCAAGGCAGTGGCTCAAGAAGAAGCCCAGTAAGGTCATGGAGTGGCCTAGCCAGTCCCCAGATCTTAATCCTATAGAAAATGTATGGAAGGAGCTGAAACCGCGAGCTGCCAAGTGACAGCCAAGAACCCTTAACCACTTCCAGTCCGGACACTTCCCCCTTTCCAGCCCGGACGCTTTCCCCCCCCCTTCCAGTCCGGACGCTTCCCCCCCCTTCCAGTCCGGACGCTTCCCCCCCCCCTTCCAGTCCGGACGCTTCCCCCCCCCCCTTCCAGTCCGGACCGCTTCCCCCCCCCCCCTTCCAGTCCGGACGCTTCCCCCCCCCCCTTCCAGTCCGGACGCTTCCCCCCCCCCCTTCCAGTCCGGACGCTTCCCCCCCCCTTCCTGTCCCGACGCTTCCCCCCCCCCCCTGTCCCGACGCTTTCAACCCCCCCCCTGTCCCGACGCTTTCACCCCTCCCTGTCCGGACGCTTTCACCCCCTTCCTGTCCGGACGCTTTCACCCCCTTCCTGTCCGGACACTTTCACCCCCTGCCAGTCCGGACATCTTTCACCCCCTGCCAGTCCGGACACTTTCACCCCCTGCCAGCCCGGACACTTTCCCCCCCCTGCCAGTCCGGACACTTTCACCCCCTTCCAGTCCGGACACTTTCACCCCCTTCCAGTCCGGACACTTTCTCCCCTTCCAGTCCGGACACTTCCCAGTCCGGACCTTTCCCCACTTCCAGTCCGGAACTTTCCCCCCCTTCCAGTCCGGACACTTTCCCCCCTTCCAGTCCGGACACTTTCACCCCCTTCCAGTCCGGACACTTTCACCCCTTCCAGTCCGGACACTTTCACCCCCTGCCAGCCCGGACACTTTCACCCCCTGCCAGCCCGGACACTTTCACCCCCTTCCAGCCGGACACTTTCACCCCCTTCCAGTCCGGACACTTTCCCCCCTTCCAGTCCGGACACTTTCCCCCCCTTCCAGTCCGGACACTTTCCCCCCCTTCCAGTCGGACACATTTCCCCCCTTCCAGTCCGGACACTTTTCCCCCCCTTCCAGTCCGGACACTTTCCCCCCTTCCAGTCCGGACACTTTCACCCCCTTCCAGTCCGGACACTTTCACCCCCTTCCAGTCCGCACTTCCCCCTTCCAGTCCGGACACTTTCACCCCTTCCAGTCCGGACACTTTCACCCCCTTCCAGTCCGGACACCTTTCACCCCCTGCCAGTCCGGACACTTTCCCCCCTTTCCAGTCCGGACACTTTCACCCCTTCAGTCCGGACACTTTCACCCCCTTCCAGTCCGGACACTTTCACCCCCTTCCAGTCCGGACACTTTTCACCCCCTGCCAGTCCGAACACTTTCACCCCCTTCCAGTCCGGACACTTTTACCCCCTTCCTGCCCAGGCCAATTTTCAGCTTTCAGAGCTATCACACTTTGAATGACAATTGCGCAGTCATGCAATCCATATGAATTTTTCACCTTTTTTTTTTTAGGCAGATAAAGCTTTATTTTGGTGGTATTTATTCACTGCTGGGATTTTTATTTTTTGTAAATGAAAATGTCCAAAAATTTTGAAAAAAAATGTTTTTCTTTTAAAATTTTGCAAATAAATAATATTTCATCATAAATCTTGGCCAACATTTATTCCGTTATCTTTTTAGTAAGAAAAAAAAAAATAAGCCAAATTAGTTTATAACCAAATATTATAATTTTTAAACTTTTTTTTAACATTTTTATTTTTTTTTTGTATTATCATTTATTTTATTACATACTGTCACCCTAGCAGTACAATGTCACCTTAGTAGGGGGTGATGAAGATTTTTCTTTTTTTTTTTTTTTACACCGATTGCTTTTACACCCATATAGGATGTAGAAGCAATCATTTCTCCTTCTCTCTGGCTGCATTCTTGCAGCCGTTGAGAACTACTGAGTGAGCTGTGATTGGTTACATGGTACAAGGCTGTTGTGAATAGACTTGTACCATGTGACCTCTGTGATCATTCACAGATTTCACACGTAGTAAGCAATGATGTCACAAGTGACATCTTGCTTACTACTTTACATGTGATCACTGATTGGCCAATCAGTGATCACATGATTGGGACCTCGTACAGAGGTCCCGTCCGACGATCAGTGTTCCACTGTGTCTGGGGGGCACAGCGGGCACTGGATCGCGGTGCTGCGAGCTCCTGGGGAGCGTGCACAAGCAGGGTGCGGGGAGGCCGTTTATAAACGGCCACCTGACCCTGCACTGCCACCGTCCGGCTGTTTTTTATACATGGGCCGGACGGGAGGTGGTTAAGGAGAAGATCTGTAAAGAAGAGTGGACCAAAATCCCTCCTGAGATGTGTGCAAACCTGATAGCCAACCACAAGAAACGTCCTACCGCTGTGCTCACCGACAACGGTTCCTCCACCAAGTACTAAGTCAGTTTTGCTTGGGGATCAAATACTTATTGTACTCCCTGAACTGCAACTCCATTTAAAACATTTGTATCGTGTTTTTTTCTGGATTTTTGGTCGATATTCTGTCTCTATCATTTAAAATACACCTATGACAAAATGATCGATCCTTCATTTCTCTGTAAGTGGGCAAACTTACAAAATCTGCAGGTGATCAAATCATTATTTTCATCATTGCATGTGGTCATCCTGAAGGAGATTGTACAATCATATTGTAATGTGTATTATTGGTTTGAAGCTCACATTACAATCTGACTATGCAATCTCTCTTAGATCGGCCAACAATTCTTTAATACGAGGGCTGCCCTACACACGCTCTGCATCTTCTGATCTCTACAATTCTCATTCCCCTCCGCCCATCCAACGACCCCACCGTTCTGGAAATTGTGCCTAGACTGGACTCGACTTTCGAATCATCTCTCACTTACTCTTTCCACTTCTGCACTTAATAACTGATTTAAAGCACCAGACCCCGCACACAATGGCGCATTCATAGGGGATAACGATCCGTTAAATGGACACAGCCAGTCCTCAATTACACCGAGTAATGTCATGTCGGGTCTTTAGTCCAGACAACGTTTAATCGCTCCATGAGCTGGACGGAGGCTACACAATTTTACCAAACCCGCGCCATACTTAGTTATCGCCGGCGTCCAACTCCACGTCACTCGCAGTGCAAAATCGCTACATGCAATCGTTTTACTGGTTCCCCCATTCCTTTTACCAGCCTGCACGTTTCAGGATATTGAATTAACCACCTCCCATCCGGCCCATGTATATAAACGGCCAGACGGTGGCAGTGCAGGGTCAGGTGGCCATTTATAAATGGCCTCCCCGCACCCTGCTTGTGCGCGCTCCATGGGAGCGCGCAGCACCGTGATCCGGTGCCCGCTGTGTCCTCCGGACACAGTGAAAGACCGATCGTCAGACGGGACCTCTGTGTGAGGTCCCGATCATGTGATCACTGATTGGCCAATCAGTGATCACATGAATAGTAGTAAGCAAGATGTCACTTCTGACATCATCGCTTACTACGCGTGAAATCTGTGAATGATCACAGAGGTCACATGGTACAAGGCTAGTCACAACAGCCTTGTATCATGTAACAAACTGTGACCAATCACAGCTCACTCAGTAGTTCTCAATGGCTGCCAGAGAGAAGGAGAAATGATTGCTTTTACAGCCTTTAGGGGTGTAAAAGCAATCAGTGTTAAAAAAAAAAAAAAAAAATCTTCATCACCCCCCACAAATAGTACAGTGTCACCATGGTGACACTGTACTGCTAGGGTGACAGTATATAGAAAAAAATAACAAATAATATTAAAATAAAATTTAAAAAATGTAAAAAAAATTTTTAAATTTTAATATTTGGTTATAAACTAATTTGGGTTTTTTTTTTTTTTTTTACTAAAAAGATAAACTGAATAAATTTTGGCCAAGATTTATGATGAAATACTATTTATTTGCTAAATTTTATAGGAAAGACACTTTTTAAAAAATGTTTGAACTTTTTCATTTACATGCCCCCTCACCCCATCCCTCCCACCAAAGAGAGCCTTCCACTAACACCACTCCCAGCCCCCCCGACGACAGAGAGAAAGACAGTCACCTTCACAGATCTGGCCATCCAGGAACTCCAGTTGGGCTCTGCATACACCATCAAGCAGCCAACAGCCTTTCTCGGATCCCTCCTGGTCCCCATGCATACATGTCCCTTCTTCTGGGGGGCAGTGCTGCCCCCCTAAAAAATGCCGCCCTAGGCAAATGCCTTGTGGTAAACACACCCCTGGATATGCCCTGTACCTACAAAGCAAGCTTTATTCTACGTTTACCTGTAGGTACAACTTCAAAAGTGGAGTTTACTATCACTTTAAGATGGATATGCGATGTTTCTATCTTTGTTACCAGCGATCCCAATTACCCTTCCATCAGGGGATCTCTGCGACTTACTTACTGTAAGATCTCATGTTCTAACAAGCTCACCCTCATCGGGGCCCCGACAGAAGAGCTATACATGGAGTGCGTTTGTTGTCATGCAAATTCAGGACATTCCTTTTTCCATTTGGCACGCATGTACATGAACCCGATTCACTATCTGTCTACTGTACTGGAGATGATTCATCTGACTGGGGATCAGAATCATTTGATTTTTTTCTTTGTCTGTATTTAATGCTGGAAAAAGAATAAAGATTTATTCTAAAAAAAACAAAACAAAAAAAAACACACACCTGAACGCAACTCGCTTCTAGGTCAAGTTAGACTGGAGACACATTTGTTAGGATACCTTCAAGTGGTTGCAAATCTCAGATGTGAAATATGAACACAGCATATCCTTCTATAGTGTGTACTCAATCCAGAGCCCTCCTGCACACGGGACGTTTTTACAGCTGCTGTTTTTGGCTTTTGACATTTTTTTTCTACAGCTAGTAAACCCCCCCAGCATGTTATCCTATGTGTCCGTACACACACAGACTGGAATCAATGTTTTTTGGCTGGAAGAAAAACCCCAGGACTAGCGGGCTTCTAGAGGAGTTTTACCTGTAAAAACGCTCGAACGCTGAAAAATGTGGTAAAACTCCGCAAACTGGCATTTTTTTATGTTTTTTAAACCAAAAAAAAAATTTTTTTTGCGTCATGTGACCTTACACAGCTAACATTACCAGCGTTATCAAAACGTCCCGTGTGCATGAGGGAGAAGTGTCATTTTTGTCTGCTGCCTTCTTCCTCTGCTATCAGCATGATTCAGTTCTGACACCAAGAGAAAAATGGTGACGGGAGGGACCTGCAGCAGATTGACAGCCTCAGCTCTGTTCCTGTGTGGTGTGTGGAGGGAGGGGGGATGGTCTTTTCCTTCCAATCAGAGCTCTCCTCACAGTATGCAATTTCAGCTCTCCTCCTTTTTTCTGCACTCTCAGACCATCTTTATAAATTCAGCACTTTGAATGGATGTAGAGCAGAGAATACTACAGATAAACAGGTACAACTTAAGTAGGAGGATTTGTTTCATCTCTGTGTATCGCCAGTAGCCAGTCACTGGAGATACGGAAGGCTTTTATATGGAAGGATTTACAACCACTTTAACTGTCCCCCTAATTAAATGGGGGGGGGGAGGGGGGCAGAAATATTTTCACCATGGGGCCCTTTGTTGTTGTGAGCCCACCACTGGTAACATCAATCGAACCAAATAGAGGCCATACTCCTCGTCATTAGAGATATTAACCGCATGGTGTCCAGATCAGATATTGGCGATTTGCAGAGGTTAGTATAATCAAAGAGTGAGTTCTGATTGGCTGTTGGTGCACTTTGTACATTGTACTCTAAATGACTAAATAATGGTCATTCATGGATGCTTTATTATATCCATTAATAGGAATGGACACGATATATCCAGGGTGTGTCTTGGCGGAGTAATTTAGACATGTAGGTGACCAGGTGTAAGGTAGCGTAGAATTTGTTGCAGAAGTCATACATAGAATATGTGGGAAAATATATCTTTTATATATAGTGGGGATCGAAAGTTTGGGCACCCCAGCTAAAAATTTGTATTAATGTGCATAAAGAAGCCAAGGAAAGATGGAAAAATCTCCAAAAAGGCATCAAATTACAGATTAGACATTCTTATAATATGTCAACAAAAGCTAGATTTTCTTTCCATCATTTACATTTTCAAAATAAATGAAAACAAACAAATGGCGTCTGCAAAAGTTTGGGCACCCTGCAGAGTTAATATCTTGTACTGCCCCCTTTGGCAAGTATCACAGCTTGTAAACCTTTTTGTAGCCAGCCAAGAGTCTTTCAATTCTTGTTTGAGGTATCTTTGCCCATTCTTCCTTACAAAAGTCTTCCAGTTTCAATT
The DNA here is from genome assembly GCF_062004578.1 of Staurois parvus. Lineage (NCBI taxonomy): Eukaryota > Metazoa > Chordata > Amphibia > Anura > Ranidae > Staurois > Staurois parvus. Next base: position 649,888 of record NW_028318804.1, read on the forward strand.
ATGTTGAGGTCAGGAGATTGTGAAGGCCATGGCAAAACCTTCAGTTTACGCCTCTTGATGTAAGCCCCGTGGATTTCGAGGTGTGTTTAGGATCATTATCCATTTGTAGAAGCCATCCTCTCTTTAACTTCAGCTTTTTCACAGATGGCATCAACTTACCATCCAAAATTTGCTGAAATTTTATTGAATACATTTTTCCTTCTACTTGTGAGATGTTCCCTGTGCCACTGGCTGCAACACAACCCCAAAGCATGATTGATCCAACCCCATGCTTAACAGTTGGACAGAGGTTCTTTTCATTCAATTCTGTGCCCCTTCTTCTCCAAACGTACCTTTGCTCATTCCGGCCAAAAAGTTCAATTTTAACCTCATCGGTCCACAGAACTTGTTTCCAAAATGCATCAGGCTTGTCTATATGTTCATTTGCAAAGTTTAAACGATGATTTTTGTGGTGAGGACGTAGAAGAGGTTTTCTTCTGATGACTCTTCCATGAAGACCATATTTGTACAAGTATCTCTTTATAGTGGAATAGTGTACCACAACTCCAGTGTCTGCCAGATCTTTCTGGAGGGATCGTGCAGTCAAACATGGGTTTTGAATAGTTTTTCTCACAATCCTGCGAGCTGTTCTGTCTGATATTTTTCTTGTTCTTCCAGATCTTGCTTTAACTTCCACTGTTCTTGATGACTGCCATTTCTTAATTACATTCCGAACAGAGGATATTGACATCTGAAAACGCTTTGCTATCTTCTTATAGCCTTCTCCAGCTTTGTGAGCGTCAACTATTTTCAGTTTCAGTTTTCTAGACAACTGCTTAGAAGAACCCATGGTGCTGATTGTTGGGGCAAGGTCAGATGAGTCTGGGCATTTAAAACCTTTGAGATTGACATCACCTGGTCTTCCCAGATGATGATTGAGAACAATCCATGACACTGGCAGGTCTCAGCTTTGCAAAGGGGGCAGTGCATGCTATAAATTCTGCAGGGTGCCCAGACTTTTGCAGATGCCATTTTTTTGTTTTCTGTTATTTTGAAAGTGTAAATGATGGCAATAAAATCTAACTTTTGTTGACATATTATAAGAATGTCTAATCTGTAATTTGAAGCCTTTTGGAGATTTTTCCATCTTTCCTTGGCTTCTTTATGCACTTTAATGCAAATTTTTAGCTGGGGTGCCCAAACTTTCGATCCCCTGTGTGTGTGTGTGTGTGTGTGTGTGTGTGTATACACACACACACACACACACATATATATATATATATAACACACACACATATATACATACACTCACGCACATACATTATTTATATATATATATATATATATATATATATATATATATATATATATATATATATATATATATACATATATACACACACACACACACACATATACACACGTATACATATATACACACACTTTTTTTTTCTTTTCATTATTACTTATTTTTTAACATATATATATATATATATATATATATAGTATGTGTGTGTATATTTAAAAATAAATAACAATTCACAAAAAAAAGTATGTATGTAATAAATATATATACAGTTGCAAGAAAAAGTATGTGAACCCCTTGGGATTATGTGGAGCTTTGCATGAATTGGGCATAAAATGTGCTCTGAACGTCATCTAAGTCACAACAATAGAAGAACACAGTCTGCTGAACATAATACTACACAAACATTAGATGTTGCCATGGTTTAATTGCACATAACATGTAAACATTCACAGTGCAGGGAGGAAAAAGTATGCGAGGCCCTAGCTTAATGACTTCTCCCAGAGCTAATTGGAGCCAGGAGTGAGCCAACCTTGACTCCAATCAGTGTGATGATATTGGATGTGTTGCTGACAGCTGTCCTGCATTTAAAAAACACACACCTGTTTTGGGTTTACTGGTTTCAAGAAGCACTGTCTGATGTGAACCATGCCTCGCAGAAAAGAGCTCTCAGAAGACCTACGATCAAGAATTGTTGACTTGCATGAAGCTGGAAAGGGTTACAAAAGTATCTCCAAAAGCCTTGATGTTCATGTGTCCACGGTAAGACAGACTGTCTACAAATGCAGAAAGTTTAGCACTGTTGCTACTCTCCCTAGGCGTGGTCGTCCTGTAAAAATGGCTACAAGAGCACAGCGCAGAATGCTGCATGAGGTAAAGAAGAATCCCAGAGTGTCAGCTAAAGACCTACAGAAATCTCTGGCACATGCTAACATTTTTGTTGACACATCTACAATAAGGAAAACATTAAACAAGAATGGAGTACATGGGAGGACACCACGGAGGAAGCCATTGCTGTCCAAAAAGAATATTGCAGCACATTTGAAGTTTGCAAAAGAGCACCTGGATGTTCCACAGCACTACTGGCAAAATATACTGTGGACAGATGAAACCACGATTGAGTTGTTTGGGAAGAACACACAACACTATGTGTGGAGAAAAAAAGGCACAGCACACCAACATCAAAACCTCATCCCCACTGTAAAACATGGCGGAGGGAGCATCATGGTTTGGGGCTGCTTTGCTGCCTCAGGGCCTGGACGGATTGTTGTCATTGATGGGAAAATGAATTCCAGAGTTTATCAAGACATTTTGCAGGAAAACGTACGACCATCTGTCCGCCAACTGAAGCTCCGCAGAGGATGGGTGATGCAACAGGACAATGACCCAAAGCATACAAGTAATTCAACAAAACAATGGCTGCAACAGCACAGAATACGCCTTCTGGAGTGGCCCAGTCAGAGTCCTGACCTCAACCTGATTGAAATGCTGTGGCATGACCTTAAGAGAGCGATTCACACCAGACATCCCAAGAATATTGCTACACTGAAACAGTTTTGTGAAGAGGAGTGGTCCAAAATAACTCCGGATCGTTGTGCAGGTCTGATCTGCAACTACAGGAAACGTTTGGTTGAGGTTATTGCTGCCAAAGGAGGGTCAACCAGTTATTAAGTCCAAAGGTTCACATACTTTTTCCTCCCTGCACTGTGAATGTTTACATGTTATGTGCAATTAAACCATGGCAACATCTAATGTTTGTGTAGTATTATGTTCAGCAGACTGTGTTCTTCTATTGTTGTGACTTAGATGATGTTCAGAGCACATTTTATGCCCAATTCATGCAAAACTCCACGTAATCCCAAGAGGTTCACATACTTTTTCTTGCAACTGTGTGTGTATGTATATATATATATATATATATATATATATATAATTTTTATTTATTTTTTTACATATATTGTAATATAGGATTTTAGTATTAATACAGGAGATGTATGTCTGGGTATGTACAGCGATCACAGAGGAAGTGGGAACGGGTACCTGTCATAATCGGGTACCCGCTCCCCAAAGGTGCCAATCCTTAACAGGAAGCGGGGGACAAGGCCTTAAAGCAGAAACTTCCCCTTTTGGGTGGAGCTTCACTTTAAGGTTTCTTTTTATCTTAGGCTGCTTTCACTGATCAGTTATTCTTCCATTTTTTTTTTTTTGCAATAAAAAAAAAAAAAAAAAAAAAAGGAAGAAAAACAGATAACCATTAAATCCTATGGAACTCTTCACACTGGTCATTTGCGGGTCCGATGCAATTTCCTGCAAGCTGCATTTTTGGTGCGATAATAAAAAAATTAACTTTACAGTCACTTTTAAACCCATCAATATGAATGGACGTGAAATTAGGGATGCACCAAAATTTCAGCCACCGAAACATATCATCTGAAAATAGCTCTATTGGCATTCTGCCGATAGGAAAAATGTAGCCGATACAGGAGACTGTGTGTACTGCAGATGTGAGGGGGGAGGGGGAGGGGGGGGGGGCTGAGAAAGGCAGGAGAGGAGCAGTGTATACAGTCACTGGCTATCACTATAGGTCAGTGCCGGTTTTTAAATGCAATTGCCGTGTTTTTTTTTTTCTTCACTATAGCACAGTGAATCAGCTGTCACTTTCCCCAAGCTAAAAGAAACCAAGTTTCATTCATTCTTTGAGCTATGGTGAAGGGAAAAAAAACAAAAAAACAGGCAATTGCATTTAAGCGCCGCCACCGACATACACTGACAGCCAGTGAGGGAGCCTCTCTGTATACACTGCTCCTCTCCTGTCCCCTCCTTGCACACACTGCCCCCCCCCCACAAAGATGGCCTGTCACTCATATGCTATCACATAGGGGACTACTTGTCCCCTATGTGATGGCAAAAAAATAAAAAAATACAAGAAAGTAGAAAACAAAAAAAAAAAAAAAAAATTGGAGCCTCCCCAACCTCACACACGCAGACATTTCGGTTCAGTTTGATTTTCAGTCACATGCATTCTGAATCTTTGGTGTCGGTTTCGACACCAGAATTTTCATTTTGGCGGACCACTACGTGAAATGATGCAAAACATGTCAGAGCAGAGTATAGAACACCTCTAGAAAGGAATGCATTGGAAGAGGACATTGTAGAGGTCATTGTAGTGTGAATGTGTATGTAGTAACCGTGTACAGTCACACCACGTCAAGGACATGGCACTGATCTCCGGGAGGTTGACGAGATGTCATGTGCTCGATAGGTAGGGATATAGAGAGAGATAACATAGGGGAATGATAGGTAGATAGATAGGATATAGGGGATAGATAGATAGATAGATAGATAGATAGATAGATAGATAGATAGATAGATAGATAGATAGATACTTGTGTATGCATCTCTATCTATGTCTGGTTAGATAGATGATAGAATAGATACAATAGACAGACTACATTCACGTGACTACATTTAGCTGTGGTCAGACGTGACCTCCAACATACATAGTTAGTCTGGCTGAAAAAAGACAACTGAATTGCACAGGGCTCGGCGGATGCAGCTAGCCGCTCACAGGTGTCAATCACAGCTACAGGAATGGGTAGATTTCCTACCTCTGCTATTCACACCGGAGCAAAATACCTGTGTCAACGTAGCCTTAGATAAAGAGGGAGAGAGAGAGAGAGAGAATAGAGAGTTTACAAAAAAGGAATGGTATGGCATAGAATAGAATACAAAAAAGGAATGGCATGGAATAGAATAGAGAACAGGAAAGAATAGATTAGAATAGAAGGAAGGAATGATATGGCACAGCATGGAACAGAACAAAATACAAGCAAGGAATGGCATGGCAAAGAATAGAATAAAGGAATAGCATGGTGTGGAATGGAATAAAGAACTGAATAAATACAAAAAAAGGTTTGGCATGGAATTGAAAAGAATATAAAAAAATTGAATGGCATTGAATAGAATGGAAGAAAGGAATGGCATGGAAGAGAATGTAAAAACAGAATGCCATGGAATGGAATACAGAATAGAAGGGATGGCATGCAATGGAATAGAGAATAGAATACAAAAAAATAATGGCATGGCATAAAATAGCATAGAAAGAAAGGAATGGTGTGAAATGGAATAAAGAATAGAATAGAATGGTGTGAAATGGTATAAAGAATTGAATAGAAAAAGGGAATGGTATGGAATAGAATGCAAAAAAAGGAATGGAATACAAAAAAAAGGAAAGGAATAGAAGAAAGGAATGGCATGGCATGGAATAGAATACAGAATAGAATAAAGGGGTGGCATGCAATGGAAGAGAATACAAAAAAATAATGGCATGGCATACAATAGCATAGAGGAATGGAATGGTGCAAAATGGAATAAAGAATAGAATAGAAAAAGAGAATGGTATGGAATAGAATACAAAAAAAGGAATAGCATGGAATAGAATAGAAGGAATGGCATGGATTAGAATAGAAAAAAAGGAATGGAATAGAATACAGAATATAATAAAGAGGTGGCATGGCATGGAACAGAATACAGAATAGAATAAAGGGGTGGCATGGAATAGAATACAATAGAATAGAAGGAATGGCATGGAATAGAATAGAAGGAATGGCATGGAATAGAATAGAAGGAATGGCATGGAATAGAATAGAAGGAATGGCATGGAATGGAATAGAAAAAAGGAATGACATGGCATTGAATAGAATACAGAACAGAATAAAGGGGAGGCATGGCCTGGAATAGAATACAATAGAATAAAGGGGTGGCATGGAATAGAGAATAAAACAAGATACAAATAAGGAATGGCATGGAACAGAAAAAATGAATAGCATGTCGTGGAATGGAATAGAATAGAAGAAAGGAATGGCGTGGCAGAACAGATAAGTATGTAGTAACCAGGTACAGTCAGATGAAGACATGGATAGAGATGCATAGAGAGAGGGAGGAAGATGGATCCACGTGTAGTAACCATGTCCGGTCACACTGTCACAACGACACATGACTGAACCCTGGAAGGGTGATGTATTCCTGTGAGGCTGCAGATGTAATATACAGAATATCCAGGAAATCTATACCTGTGTACTAATCACCCCTCATGTATGACCACATGGCTGCAGCACAGATCAGACTTCTGTAGACATGAAGGTGTCATTACAGAGATCAGACATAGAATGTGCTATATATGTAGACATGTAATGTGTATATGTAGTCATGGTGTCCCGTGTATGATCACATTGCTGCAATATACATACATGCACAGGTATACATATCTCCTTACAGAGATCAGACACAGAATGTGCTATATATGTATATTATACATACATGTAATGTCTATGTAGTAACCATAGACGTGTATAATCACATCGCTGCAATACTCACACACGCAATATTGTACATATATATCTATCTCGGTTATAGCACATGTATGATCACACTGACAACACAGATCAGAGTTCCATAGAGCTGAAGGTGTGATTACATGGAAGAGCTCATTACAGACAGAATGTGATGTATGTTCAATGAAGACATGTAATGTGTGTATGAAGTCATTGTGTCCCATGTACAATGACATTGCTGCACATACATGCACTGGTACACATATGTAGTCATCATGTACACTGATGCAGAAGAGATCAGACTTCTGTAGACATGAAGTTGTCATTGCAGAGATCAGACGCAGAATATGCTCTATATGTACACATGTAATGTCTATATAGTAATGGTGTCCTGTGTATGATCGCATTGCTGCGTGGCACAGATATGTAGTAGTCATGTTGCATGTATGATCACGTTGCTGCATGGCACAGATATGTAGAAGTCATGTTACATGTATAATCACACTGTTGCATGGCACAGATATGTAGTAGTCATATTACATGTATGATCACGTTGCTGTGTGGCACAGATATGTAGTAGCCATGTTACATGTATAATCACATTGCTGCATGGCACAGATATGTAGTAGTCATGTTGCATGTATGATCACGTTGCTGCATGGCACAGATATGTAGAAGTCATGTTACATGTATAATCACACTGTTGCATGGCACAGATATGTAGTAGTCATATTACATGTATGATCACATTGCTGTGTGGCACAGATATGTAGTAGTCATGTTACATGTATAATCACATTGCTGCATGGCACAGATATGTAGTAGTCATGTTGCATGTATGATCACGTTGCTGCATGGCACAGATATGTAGTAGTCATGTTGCATGTATGCTCTTGATGCTGCATGGCACAGATATGTAGTAGTCATGTTGCATGTATGATCACGTTGCTGCATGGCACAGATATGTAGTAGTCGCCATGTTGCATGTATGATCACGTTGCTGCATGGCACAGATATGTAGTAGTCATGTTGCATGTATGATCACGTTGCTGCATGGCAGATATGTAGTAGTCATGTTGCATGTATGATCACGTTGCTGCATGGCACAGATATGTAGTAGTCATGTTGCATGTATGATCACGTTGCTGCATGGCAGAAATATGTAGTAGTCATGTTGCATGTATGATCACACTGTTGCATGGCACAGATATGTAGTAGTCATGTTGCATGTATGATCACGTTGCTGCATGGCACAGATATGTAGTAGTCATGTTACATGCATGATCACATCGCTGCATGGCACAGATATGTAGTAGTCATGTTACATGTATGATCACACTGTAGAATGGCACAGATATGTAGTAGTCATGTTGCATGTATGATCACGTTGCTGCATGGCACAGATATGTAGTAGTCATGTTACATGCATGATCACATCGCTGCATGGCACAGATATGTAGTAGTCATGTTACATGCATGATCACATCGCTGCATGGCACAGATATGTAGTAGTCATGTTACATGCATGATCACATCGCTGCATGGCACAGATATGTAGTAGTCATGTTACATGCATGATCACATCGCTGCATGGCACAGATATGTAGTAGTCATGTTACATGCATGATCACATCGCTGCATGGCACAGATATGTAGTAGTCATGTTGCATGTATGATCACGTTGCTGCATGGCACAAATATGTAGTAGTCATGTTGCATGTATGATTACACTGTTGCATGGCACAGATATGTAGTAGTCATGTTACATGTATGATCACGTTGCTGCATGGCACAAATATGTAGTAGTCATGTTGCATGTATGATTACACTGTTGCATGGCAAAGATATGTAGTAGTCATGTTGCATGTATGATCACGTTGCTGCATGGCACAGATATGTAGTAGTCATGTTGCATGTATGATCACGTTGCTGCATGGCACAGATATGTAGTAGTCATGTTACATGTGTGATCAGCCTGTACACTGTGAAGGTCTCCTGGTCCCATATGTGTCCTCTGTATGTCATGTCTTGCAGTCCCACCTGTCAGGGATCGGCCGTCACACACCATCGGATCGCACACACACGTGTTAAAGGACATCTCCTCCCATGGCCGCACACAGCCCGGCTCACTCACCTTCAGCAGATCCAGCGGGTGGGTGCAGCAGGCCGCCCCGCAGGAGGCCAGGCCCCCGAAGTACCACCGTGACACCCGCCGCTCCGCCATCTCCGGGCTCCTCTCTCCCGGATCCGGGCGAGCTGGACAATCCAAGGGCCAGGGGCGGGACTGGACCCGGGAGAACGAGAAGAGCCGAGGCCAATCCGCGAGCAGCGTCAGGCGAGGCCCCGCCCAGCCAGCGCTGCTAATCCACGAGACGCGTCCGTGTTAAAGCGGCGACGGGGAGGAGTGGTGGGCCCGGGGGACACGTGCTGCAAGGCAGGTCTGCGCGGGCTGGAAGTGGGTGAAAGGGCGGCCAGGGGGTGTAGGAGGGTGACAGGTCCCCGGAACGGGGCTGACAGTGTGATCGATCAATGGAGACCATGGGGAGAACCAATATGCAGAGGAACGGATCAATCAATGGAGACCAAGGGAAGAACCAATACGTGGAGGATCGATCGATGGAAACCATGGAGAGAACCAATATGCAGAGGAATAGATCGATCAATGGAGACCAAGGGAAGAACCAATACGTGGAGGAACGGATCGATGGAGACCAAGGGGAGAACCAATACGTGGAGGAACGGATCAATCAATGAAAACCATGGGGTGAACCAATACATGGAGGAACGGATTGATCAATGAAAACCATGGGGTGAACCAATACGTGGAGGAACGGATCAATCAATGAAAACCATGGGGTGAACCAATACGTGGAGGAACGGATCAATCAATGAAAACCATGGGGTGAACCAATACGTGGAGGAACGGATCAATCAATGAAAACCATGGGGTGAACCAATACGTGGAGGAACGGATTGATCAATGGAGAGCAAGGGAAGAACCAATATGTGGAGGAACAGATCGATGGAAACCATGGGGAGAACCAATACATGGAGGAACGGATCGATAACTGCGATCCGCGCATGGGAGTCCTCTGTGTGGCGGGCTGGCTGCAGTCCGGGGAGATGTGACGGTTGGGGGATAAATCCGTCCTGTGATTGGTCGCCACCGTCTCCCTCTAATCATAACCAATATCAGGATTCACACCCCAAAGTGGCGTACGCAGCACACAGGCCACACAAGACCCCCCCGACTCTCTGTGTCCGGCCCCCCGACTCTCCCTGTGTGGCCCTCCGACTCTCTGTGTGTGTGCGGCCCATCGGTTCTCTGTGTGTGGGCCATTGGTTCTGTATGTGTGGCCCACCGACTCTCTGTGTGTGCGGCCCACCGGCTCCGTTTGTTTGCGGCCCACCGCCTCTCTGTGTGTGTGTGGCCCACTGGCTCTCTGTGCGTGTGGCCCACCGGCTCTGTGGGCAGCCCACTGACACTGTGCGGCCCATCTGTTCTCTGTGTGCACTTTGTTTGCAGGCCAATTACTGTCTGTGTGCAGCCCACCATGTTCTGGGCTGAGCCATCGCCTCTTGGGTACCTGTGAACTTTGCAGAGTGCTAGGTAATAAAACACTGTGTGATCTCTGCCTGACAGAAACAGCATAGCCCCTCCTGGGTTATGACAGCCACCCGTCCCTCTGCTTTCCTCTTGTCTCAGACAAGTGCCTGGAGCCGGAGACAAGCGCTAGAATCAAGCAGACGTCTCCTTCTAGCTACAGGGCCGGGACAAGGGGGGGGGGGCAGAGGGGCGGCTGCCCTGTGCGCAGTGATTTACTGTAGGGAAGAGGGCACCTTCCTTCTGTTACACGGCTGACAAGTAGTGACAGCGGCAGTGATTTTGGCCAGCGAGTGACTGCTGGGCGTAGGATCCCCTAAGCTTGCACATCACGAATGGGGGGGGACACGGTTTGGCATCTTTGCCCTGGATGCTGGATGACCTTGTCCTGGTACTAGCTATATTGACTGACAGCCTCCCCCCCCCCCACCATGGCTTTCAGAGAGATGAGAGGCTCACACTCCCCCCTCCCTCTCCATTTCTCTTGCCACCACTTGTCCAAGGAAAGTGCTTGGATTATACAAAGTGCAGGTTATCAAGCAGCATTGTCACATGGCCACAGGAGACGCCCTGTCCAATCTTGTATCTAGGATTACAAAGCAGGTAGGGACATGAGACGAAGTCCTACATATACATGTTCTCTGAGGGACAGGACACTACAGGAGAATTAAAGTGAGAGTTCTCCTTTAATATCCCTTTCAGGCAAGATAATTGCAGTGTAGACCAGGGGGACTGAATTACAATTCACGGAGGTCCGCTTGGTAACATCTTCTTTCTGCAGAGGTCCGAAACTCATATTTCTTCTATTGCTCAGGTCTTTCACATCACAGCCGCCCGCTTTACATTGTTGTCCTCAGTCCCCCCTTTCCCATCACAACTCCCCCTATAACAATCCCCCATTTCACAGCTCCCTCCCTCTTCACAGCCCCCATAGCACAGCTCCCCCCTCTCACATCACAACCCCCCAATTTCACAGCTCCCTCCCTCTTACTTCACAGCCCCCCATATCACAGCTCCCCCCTCTAACATCACAACTCCCCCCCTATAACCGTTTCCCCCCCTCTCACAGCTCCCTCCCTCTCACATCACAGCCCCCATATCACAGCTCTCCTTCCAACATCACAGACCCCCAGTATTACAGCTCCCCCCTCTCACATCACAACTCCCCCTTTTCACAGTCCCCCATTTCACAGCTCCCTCCCTCTTCACAGCCCCCCATATCACAGATCCCCCCTCTAACATCACAACTTCCCCGTATCACAACCCCCCATTTCACAGCTCCCTCCCTCTCACTTCACAGCCCCCCATATCACAGCTCTTCTTCCCACTTCGCAGCTCTCCTTCCCACAACAAACCCCCCCAGTATTACAGCTCCCCTCTTGCATCACAACTCTCCCCTATACAGCCCCCCCTCTCACATCACAGCCCCCCATTTTACAGCTCCCCCCTCTCACATCACAACACCTCCATATCACAGCTCCCTCACTTAACAGCTCCCCACTCTCACTTCACAGCCCCAATATCACAGCTCCCTCTCTCTCACTTCACAGCTCCCCATATCACAGCTCCCCCTTTCACTTCAAAGCCCCCCATATTACAGCTATCCCTTCGAACAGCCCCCCATATCACAGCTTCCCCCTCTCAGCCCCCCCCACATCACAGTTCCCCAATCTCACAGCCCCCCCCCCATATTACAGATCCCCCCTCGGATATCACAGCTCCCTCTACCCCATAATCTTCCCCATACCTTAACTCAGCCTTGTGGATGGCGGGATGAATTGCGGGGTGGACTCCTGTTCTGTATGTACTCACCTGCCACCGCCTTTGTCGCCACTGCTGTTGAAGTCGCAGTATCTGCCCTGGAATAAATATCAGCCTTCTGGTCGCTTTCCTAAAAATAATGTGAGGCTACTAGTCCTATTGTTACTGGCAAGGTCTATAAAATACTGATAAGCTGCCAGTGGGCTCGTCTGCAGGAATCTTCACCTGTCCTGTCCCATTGGCTACACAATGCAATCCTTCATGTTAAAGGAACATCAGAAAATTCAGACGTCTGAGGGTGGTCTGATCATTCCTACATGTCTCCCCATCCCTGAGGTCTGCAGCTGCTGTGACAGCGCCGGACCCTGCCACTGTGTAAAAGAAACCAAAAGTGAAATAGGGTTTGCAGTAGGGTTGACACCTCATCCCTTAAAACCCGAACACATATGAATTACACAGGTTCTGGGGCTGATTAAAGTGGTAATTAAACTCCGTGCCTTATCTGCATTAACTTAGCCCCAGAATCTGTGTAATTCATATGTGTTCAGGTTTAAAGGGATGACGTGGCAACTCTAGTTCACAGGAATGCAGAGTGCGGGCCTCTGGAATATTGGTGTTTAGTGGAGAAAACTGTTTTTCAGTTTTCTCTGGGTTTTGTATTTCCAGATTGAGTCCAAAGGCTTCAAAGAGTCTTGGGTGCGATGAGCCTTTAATCCAGTGTCTAGGTCTTGTTGGAGCTCTATTCAGGAGACAGTTGTGCTCTACTCAGGAGACTGTAGCACATGCTGGAGTCAGGAGGTTCTGTGTCTAGAGGACTGAGAGAGTCGAGACAACTGAGCAAGTCTAGAAGACTAAGAAAGTCAAGACAACTGAGCGAGTCTAGAGGACTGAGAGAGTCAAGACGATTGAGGGAGTCTAGAGAGCTGAGAGATTTGAGACAAATGACCGAGTCTAAAGGACTGAGAGATCTGAGTCAACTAAGCACGTCTAGAGGACTGAGAGAGTTGAGACAACTGAGAGTCAAGATGACTGAGAAAGTCTAAAGGACTAAGAGAGTCAAGGCGACTGAGCAAGTCCAGAGCAAATTGAAATGGCTGAGCGAGTCTAGAGGACTGAGAGGTTCAAGGCAACTAAGCAAGTCTAGAGGTCTGAAAGAGCTGAGATGACTAAGCATGTCTAGAGGACTGAGGGAGTTGAGATGACTGAACAAGTCTAAAGGACAGAGAGGGTTGAGACGACTGAGTGATTCCAGAGGACTGAGAGAATCGAGACAACTGAGCGAGTCCAGAGGACTGAGAGTTAAGAAGACTTGAGTGAGTCCAGAGAACAGAGAGTTGAGAAGACTGAGCGAGTCCAGAGGACTGAGAGTTGAGAAGACTGATCGAGTCCAGAGAACTAAGAGAGTTGAGAAGACTGATCGAGTCCAGAGGACTGAGGGAGTTGAGATGACTGAACAAGTCTAAAGGACAGAGAGGGTTGAGACGACTGAGTGATTCCAGAGGACTGAGAGAATTGAGACAACTGAGCGAGTCCAGAGGACTGAGAGTTAAGAAGACTTGAGTGAGTCCAGAGAACTGAGAGAGTTGAGAAGACTGATCGAGTCCAGAGAACTAAGAGAGTTGAGAAGACTGATCGAGTCCAGAGGACTGAGGGAGTTGAGAAGACTGAGCGAGTCAAGAGGACTAAAAGAGCCGAGATGACTGAGCAAGTCTAGATGACTGAAGGGGTTGAGGCAACTGAGCGAATCTAGAGGACTGAGCAAGTCAGGATCACTGAGTGAGTCTAAAGAACTGAGAGAATTGAGGTGACTGAGCAAATCTAAAGGACTAAGAGAGTTGAGAAAACTGAGCAAGTCTAGAGGACTGAGGGAGTTGAGATGACTGAATAAGTCTAAAGGACAGAGAGGGTTGAGACGACTGAGTGATTCCAGAGGACTGGGAGAATCGAGACAACTGAGCGAGTCCAGAGGACTGAGAGTTGAGAAGACTGAGTGAGTCCAGAGGACTAAAAGAGCCGAGATGACTGAGCAAGTCTAGATGACTGAAAGGGTTGAGGCAACTGAGCGAATCTAGAGGACTGAGCAAGTCAGGATCACTGAGCGAGTCTAGAGAACTGAGAGAATTGAGGCGACTGAGCAAATCTAGATGACTGAGAGATTTGAAATGACTGGCTGAGTCTAGAGGAATGATAGAGCTGAGATGGCTGAATAGGCCCAGAAGCCTGAGAGAGTTGAGATGCCTGAGTGAGGACTGAGAGAGTCTGGAGAGCTGGTAGGGCTCGAGGAGGGGCTGTGTATGACGGTCTATGGGACCCTATCGGAGACCTATGCAGTAGTGCTGCAGGAGTGACTAAGGAGGTTGGTCATAGTTTATTTTTGTGTATGTGAAGAGATGGTGGGAACCCCTGTGTGGGAAATCCTTCCATAAGGAACTTTGCTTTATTTATGAATAAAAGTGGACCATCAATCCCTGAAAATGCACTTCCTGGTTGGTGTGAAGTCCCTAACAAGCTCACCATTGATTTAACTTCCCCGGTATCACATTGCCTATAGGCTGCAAGCTGCCAATAGCTGTGATCATATTTATATGGACCGTATAGAGCAGTGATTGCTCAGTAATGGCCATGTAATGCTCTCTTATCTGCAGAATTAGCCTAAAATGTTTGCATTTGTAACAATGATCTCAATCCTGGGTGTAAATTGGCAGCTTGACATGGCATTTTCCATCTGTCACTGTGGGGACAAAAGGGGTTTCATAGACTGCTGGCTGTGCAGTGGGCCGACCTAAAATGCCAAGCATTTCAACTGCAACTTGGCAACTGAGGACACAATATTTCCCACAGTGGAGCTTTCACTCTTCCATTTGCACGTGATGGTTAAAGAAAATCTAAAGCCACACCGGGTTACATTTAATTTGCTGAAGTACTGTGTATCATAAACGGTTGTTGGGCTTTTTTTTTCCTTTAAAAAAATCCTGTTTTCACCTTTGTTCCATCTCGGTGCTGCTGATCTGCAGCTTTTTTTTTTTTTTTAAAGCAATTTCCTGTCTACATGCACCTAAATGATGACTGCATAGCATTTCCCAGGCTGGGTTGCCTGATGGTGACACCATATCTGTGTAATGTGTGTTGAAATGCCCACATGTAGTCTCCATCAGAAGTCCATTTGACAAGGTGACAATGCAGGAACATAACAGGAAGTGTCTGAACAGGACCTTCATGGCAGGATCACCAGGGATTTTTTTAAACAAAAGCTGCAGAAGTATAAATATTAGAATTACTTTCAAAGTGATTATTATGTTAAATATTATTTGAGATTGTATTGTCTGGGTATATGTAAACTTTAATGTGAGTCTTCGCTAACCTAAATATGATAAAGGAATAGGACAGCCTATTTCACTGTGAGTTATTGTAGTACCTTTTTGTACTTTGTGATATGACATTTTTCTAGAGTTTCTTTTTTGTATTTTATTAAACATGGAGATTTGAAGATTCACTGACCATCAATGTAAGGGGCATTCTTACCACTGACCACCAATGTAAGGGACATTCTTCCCACTGACCACCAATGTAAGGGACATTCTTCCCACTGACCACCAATGTAAGGGACATTCTTCCCACTGATCACCAATGTAAGGGGCATTCTTCCCACTGACCCCCAATGTAAGGGACATTCTTCCACTGATCACCAATGTAAGGGTCATTCTTCCCACTGATCACCAATGTAAGGGTCATTCTTCCCACTGACCCCCAATGTAAGGGACATTCTTCCACTGATCACCAATGTAAGGGTCATTCTTCCCACTGACCACCAATGTAAGGGACATTCTTCTAACTGACCATCAATGTAAGGGGCATTCTTCCCACTGACCACCAATGTAAGGGACATTCTTCTAACTGACCATCAATGTAAGGGGCATTCTTCCCACTGACCCCCAATGTAAGGGACATTCTTCCCACTGATCACCAATGTAAGGGTCATTCTTCCCACTGATCACCAATGTAAGGGTCATTCTTCCCACTGACCACCAATGTAAGGGGCATTCTTCCCACTGACCACCAATGTAAGGGGCATTCTTCTAACTGACCATCAATGTAAGGAGCATTCTTCCCACTGACCCCCAATGTAAGGGACATTCTTCCCACTGACCCCCAATGTAAGGGACATTCTTCCCACTGACCCCCAATGTAAGGGACATTCTTCCCACTGACCCCCATGTAAGGGACATTCTTCCCAATGACCACCAATGTAAGGAGCATTCTTCCCAATGACCACCATTGTAAGGGACATCCTTTCCAGTGACCACCAATGTAAGGCTCAGTTTCTCCAATGACCACCAATGTAAGGGACATTCTTCCCACTGACCACCAATGTAAGGGACATTCTTCCCACTGACCACCAATGTAATGGGTATTCTTCCCACTGATCACCAATGTAAGGGATATTCTTCTCACTGACCTCCAATGTAAGGGACATCCTTTCCAGTGACCACCAATGTAAGGCTCAGTTTCTCCAATGACCACCAATGTAAGGGACATTCTTCCCACTAATCTCCAATGTAAGGGACATTCTTCTCACTGACCAGCAATGGAAGGAACATACTGACCACCAATGTAAGGAGTAATCTTCTTACTGACCGCCAATGTAAGCAGCATTTTTCTCAGTAGCCACTAATGAATTTGTTTTAGCAGGGGTTCCGTGAGACCTGAATACTATTTCAAGGGTTTCTCTGGGATAAAGCGTTTGAGAAAGGCAGCTCTATAAGGAGGGTAGATAAGATCCTACAAGAACAGTGGTCGTCTTATATGATGGCTTTTGGTTCCAGTCTTCTGAGATTTTCGTACTTCCGTCAGAAGCAGTCTAATGACATAGGGACCAGTGGGGAGCACTGTGGGAAACCTCAACATCATTACCAATCCAATGAACCCAGAAGTGCCAATACTCTGGCGTATATTCCTACTTTGGTGTTCCAAATTGCTCTAATACAGATTGCCTGCCAGTGTATAGTAATGAGTATAAGATGTGGTGACGAGGACTTTTTAGAGTTCCCCTAAGGCAGGGGTGTCAAACTGGCGGCCCTCCATCTGTTGCGAAACTACAAGTCTCATCATGCCTCTGCCTTAGGGTGTCATGCTTGTAACTGTCAGTCTTGCAAGGCCTTGTGGGACTTGTAGTTTGCCAACAGCTGGAGGGCCACCAGTTTGACACCCGTAATCTAAGGCCTTTGTGTTTGGCATTACCTGTCACCTCTCAATCAGTTCTCAAGGCCTTGCATGCACTGCAGGATGCACTGGGAGAGCCTTCAGCATCGATTACTCAAGACGGGTGGACTGACAACTCATGGGGCTCCTGGGCAATAAGGGATCATGGGGCCCCTGTGTCCTCAACCACACTCAAACCACACCCAAAAAAGCCTATGAAAGGTACCAGGGACATCTCATGGGGCCCCTACTGACCCCGGGCCCTCAGGCAGTGCCCGAGTTCCCCAATGTTCAGTCCGCCCCTGCTCCAAGAGGACTGCCAGCGTACACCAGGAGGTTCTTATTTGCCTTCGGTAAGTTTGATTATGAGCAGTCAGAGATGACAGGTACACTTGAAAAAAAATGTTTAAAAAAAATATATTTTGCGACCTCTGTACAGCAGAGAAAAACAGCATTCTTTCTTGCAAAATGTGTTTTGCTGGTGACGTTTATTGATCGGAGGTAGAGGAGCTGTAAGCAGGATGGCTCGTTCCCTGTGAGCTCTGGATTAGAGGTCAGTCCTCAACTGGCGGAGCCGATTCGAGGTGTGTAGACCGGTGGCTGCTCAAACCTGTTTTTTTTTCTTCAGTGAAAAATATGTTTTGATCAAATACAAAAGTTTGTCAAAGGAAAAGGATCATGTTGTTGTTTTTTTGGGTTTTTCAGGCACTGAACACCCTGGCCTTCAGGCTACAAGAATCTTTGGTAATTTACAGAAAAACAATGTTGTTTCCAGAGGACATTGTGCAAAACAGCACTGTTTATCAAGGTGTCTCCATTTGAAGCCATCAGAATTCCCCCTTTAACCTCCCTAGCGGTCTGATTATGTCTATATTTCTGTGCTCAAAGTGGTACATTTTTTTGCATGGAAATATTTATTTATTTCAGGTACTTATATAGCGCTGTCAATTTACGCAGCACTTTACATATATATATTGTACATTCACATCAGTCCCTAACCCTCAAGGCAGCTGGTGACCCCATAACTTGAAATGACTGGTCAAGACCTAGGCAGCCGGTGACCCCATAACTTGAAATGACTGGTCAAGACCTAGGCAGCCGGTGACCCCATCATCTCCCCTCCAACCCCTCATCTTATAACAAGTAGAGGAGGTGGAGCTTTGCTCCCAAGGCATCTAGCCCTGGTTATTTACTACTGGACCTCCATACAGGTTGGTCATCAGCTCTGAGGAAAGGGATTTGTCCCCGAAACGCGTCAGCCATTTGACCGCACTGACAGTGAGAACACCTTGCCCGCCGTTGTGGCCATTGTCATTTTTCTATGCTTTTTAGATACATGCTTCATCTGTGAGTATGTTTTTATTATTTCATTCCTACAATAAACCTTGAATAATGCACTAGGTGTGTACGCCACCTGTTTTCTCTCTACCTAACCCTCAAGGGGTGTACAATCTAAGGTCCCTAACTTACATTCATACATACACATACTAGGGACAATTTAGACAGGAGCCAATTAACCTACCAGCATGTCTTTGGAGTGTGGGAGGAAACCCACGCAGGCACAGGGAGAACATGCAAACTCCAGGCAGGTGGTGCCATGGCCTAGATTTGAACCAATGACCCGAGTACTGCCAGGCAGAAGTGCTAACCATTTAGCCACTGTGCTGCACAATATGTATTTTTTTTATTGTAGGCCTGTAATTTTTAGGAATAACTCACTGAAATCTGCCCGAACAAGAGTCTAGTAAACATCCCGGGTATGATAAAATTTGAAACACGAAATCATAAATTATAATTTAATAAATAATCATAAAAAATAATAATAAATTTAATTCAATAATATAATCAAACCAAAAACAATGAAATTTGAAATATAGCGCCACGTTCGCACATCACTGAGCAAAGTCGCAGAATCGTTTTCAGTGTCTGATGATGAATTTCCCCCACGAATCATTATCACTCAATTCTGCAAGTGGTTCTGATTTACTATCGCTGTTCTCTAGCCGGTCTAAAACTGATTTTGACCTAAAGGGACGCTTTTTGGACGCCATGGACGTTTCTCAGTTTCCAGGCAGAAAGAACAGTAAAAATGCAGGCAGGGCGCCGGACAAAGCACTCGGGACAAAATGTATGTGAAATGGTTTGATACAGGAATGTTATACTATGTGATTTTAGTGTATTTAGTGAATGTCACTTTTTGTCATTTTCAAATTTCCCTCCAGTTCTGTCCCCCGTACGTCCCGACGCTCGCAGGGGACGGAACCCAGATGACAGATGCCGGCATCGGCCGGATTACATTGCCGGGGACACTGCAGGAGGGACATCGCGAGAGCGCAGGACAAGGTAAGTGATCGAGGGATCCCGGAGCAGCGCCGCATGTTAAGCCTGAGTGTAGCTCGGGGTTACCGCTTGTGGTACTGAAACTTTACCCCGAGCTACACTCGGGAATCAAGCCAGGGGGGTTAAGGCAGGTTCACACTTGTGCGACTACAAAATGAAGGTTAAAAACTCATGGAAGCATTTGCGTTCACCTGCGTCCTTATACATGTTTATTAACCTCGTATTGCATTTAGCTGCTCCTTTTTTTTTTCTTTTTTTTTTGAGAGTTTTCAGACTATTCCGTGTCCGCATTTCCTTTGCACAAAAAAAAAAAAATACAATAAAATCATTATTAGAGGACACAAACACAACATAACTTACAAAATTCCTGATAAATCTAAAAGATAAAACTGCACTGAGTTAAATAAATAAAACTCTGTATGTGGATGAGCTCTTGGGGCTCATTCACATGGATGCTGTGGCCTGTCCGGCGTGAACCAGATTTTTTTTCTTTTTATTGTGGCTGGAGCTGTGCAGTTGTAAACTGCGGGTGTTGGGGTAGGAATTTAACAATTAAAGCGGAGTTCCACTCACCCTGTCAAAAAATAGAAGTCAGCAGCTACAAAAACTGTAGCTGCTGACTTTTAATGAACAGCCACTTACCTGTCCCTCGGTCCCATGGTGTGCCCCGTGCAGCCCGTTTCACCGGCTGTCCTTTATTCCAGGAGGCCGGCATCTTCAGTGCTCCATGTCTTTGCTAAAAAAAATCCCAATACGTGTAAAGTAATTGCTTTATGTGAAAGTTATAGCGTCTACAAATGTCGGTATATATGCTGGGATATTTATTTTTACTAGTAATGGCGGCAATCAGCAACTTATAGCGGGACATGCGGTGGGTATTCTGACACTGGGGGAAACTGACATCCCCAGTGACACTAATACAATGATCAGTGTTAAAAAAAAAAAAAGGACTGACTCTGTACTAATGGCACTGGGCAGGAAGGGGTTAACATGAGGGGCGATCAAAGGGTTAACTGTGTGCTGGGTGTGTTTTTACTATGGGGTCTGTGTCCTTGTGCTTCACTGTAAGCACAGCCATCCAAAGCAGTGCGCACGAGCTGACAGGGAGAACTGTTTTGTTTACATACAGTTGTCCTTCCCGTCGGAGATCCTCGGAAATCATCGGCCGCCAGTGAGTAATCACCAGCTGGGACACCGTGATTGACAGTCGCGGCCCCCTACCCAGAAATGCGAAATCACGTATATATACTGTATATATTTGTGACACATAGTGCAATCTGTTTTTGGTTTAATGTTCAACAGCTGCTTAAAGTGGAACTTTACCTATAACAACTTGATAAAAAATAATGTTCTATAGCAAGAAACATACATTTCACAATAATAATTATGCCACCAAAATCAGTGTGTTCTGTAAACTGCCTGCAGCATTGTTCCTGTTCTTCTTGCTGGAGGATTCCATTTTGCTGGAGGCCAGAGCCCCTGAGAAGGAGTAAATCTTTAGGCCAGCAGCAGATTGGCCTCTACGCAGTGCAGGAAAAATAGAGGGCAACTGAGCAGGGCGGGGTCAGTTAATGTATTACTTGATTTTAAACCGTATAGGCACTTATTTATAATGCTTTACATCGCTATACCTGCAAAAGGAGCCAGCCTGAAGTGATCTAGCAGGACTTATATTTCGGTTCCACTTTAAACCAGCTGCTTATGAAGGAGGTGTGGCCTCTGAAACGCATTGGCATTTTTTATTTGCAATTTATGTTTGGAATAAACTCAACTTCGGACTCAAACATTACTATGTGGCACTTTAATTTGTGATATGTTCATTTAAACAGACACTAAAGCTGGGTGAGGTCGCCTTGTATTTTCTGGGAAGGTGGACAAGGACTGCAGCACTACGTGACATTTGAAGGAAAGCTCCCACACCATAATACTGGTTCTATCATTCTGAGCTTCCATAATGGTCCTCTGGTTGAATTTCATACTAACCCCTACCTCTTCCAAATTCTGGGCTACTACTTGGGAATAGCATTTACTCCTCACTGTACAAAAAATAAGAACTCGAGCAAAGCAGTGGACTGGGACACAATAACAGTAGAACAGTGTAGAAGGTGCCAGTCCTTCAGAACGGACTGAACAGTGGCTGCTTACCATCATTGGTAAGGACAATCTGTCCCAACTTTATTCTATTGAACGTGCACACTGGGTCCCCACGCACCCCCTTCCTCTTGGAAACCCACCGAGACCCCTTCTAACCAGCCTGGTAAACTACAGGGACAAGGAGATTATACTCTGCAAGTCTGTTGACCTAGAGAAAATCTTGTTTAGGGACTCTGAAGTGATGCTGTTTTCTGACTTCTCCCCAGAAGTTCAAAAGTGGAGAGCCAAGTTTCAAGTCATCAAGAAACACCTCCAGCAGTTCAAGTTTCAATAGTATATAGTGTACCTGACGCAAAAGACACATTTTTTTTGAAAGGCCTCCTTTTTTGTTTAGACTGGATTGACAAAACATAGGGGGCAGCAATGTAACACCTGAAGAATAACTCTTTCTTTCCAGGCTGTCCCTAATGGTTATAGTTCTAGACCTCATATCTTATCAACTAGAAAGGTGTCAGGGATCAGCCCAAGGGCTGGACTCAGTCCTCTATGTTAAACACCCCATCTCAATATTTCTTTGCTTTCCTAGTTGGCTTTACTGCTGCTCATGGTTCCATTACTTACAGACTGTGCAACACTTCTGACCCAAAGGAGGCCATACACTGCACCATTGTAATATCTACCATACATGGAGATCCCTGGTGATACCATATATGGAGATCTTAGGTATCCATTGCAGTGAATTATGGCTACCCCTATTAGGGGTGACATTCTACAGCTTCGCTTGTCTCCCTTCTATTCTTGGACTGGGATCAGGTGTTCCAGTTTCTACAAGATGCCACCATCACAGACCATCTGGTTTTGGACTACCCTGTACTACAAAGCATCGCTTGGACTATAGGGTCTTGGAGCCACCCACTTTTATCTTGCGTAGAGTCTGTTGATGTTCCTGTTTGTGTTTTCTGTATAACTTTGTGGACTATCTGGGAGTCTTGATACCTAAATGTTCTCTTTTATCTGTTTTTACTTTTTTAGTTGTTATATTTTCAGATACTCTCATCTCCAAATCCAACCATTCTGCAAAGTAAAACACTTATGATGTTCCATTATTGAAGTCATTGAAGGTACTCTTGATCTGCCTTTGTCCTCACCTCCACCCCTTTGTTGTTGGTTGTTATATTTTCAGATATTCTCATCTCCAGTCCATCCCCCACAGTTACTACCTTTTGTACCACTAGCCCCTCCCTCCTAGATTGTAAGCTCCAAGGATCAGGGCCCTCCTTTCCCTCTTGTACTAAACTGTATTGTTGCTGTATTGTCTCCCGTTATATTGTAAAGCGCTGAGCAAACTGTTGGCGCTATATAAATCCTGTATAATAATCTCCAAGTCCAACCATCTACATGGCAGCTGCAAGTCCAAGCACCTATGATGTTCCACCATTTAAGTCATTGAAGGTACTCTTGATCTGCCTTTATCCTCACCTCCACCCCTTTGTTGTTGGTTGTTATATTTTCAGATATTCTCATCTTCAAGTCCAACCATCTACATGGCAGCTGCAAGTTCAAGCACCTATGACACAGGTGTCAAACTGGCGGCCCTCAAGCTGTTGCCAAACTACAAGTCCCATGAGGCATTGCAAGATTGACAGTTACAAGCATGACTCCCAAAGGTAGAGGCATGATGGGACTTGTAGTTTCACAGCAGCTGGAGGGCCCCCAGTTTGACACCCCTGGCCTATGATGTCCCACCATTTAAGTCATTGAAGGTACTCTTGATATGCCTTTGTCCTCACCTCTACAATTTTGTTGCTAGTTGTTATATTTTCAGTTTCTCTCATTTCCAAGTGCAACCATCTACATCACAGCTGTGAGGTCAAGCACCTATGGTGTCCCACCATTGAAGTCTTTGAAGATACTCTTGATCTGCCTTTGTTATCACCTACTTCCTTGCTTGCTTCCCCCATGACATGACCGCTTCATTTTTTTCCTTTTTTAACTACATATATTGGATATTTTCCCATGCCTGCTAAATTGGTGCAAGTCATTTCCTGGAATGTAGTGGGACTTAATGACCCTGTAAAAAGGCAGGCAATGGATGACTACGTTCTCTATTACAAACCATTGAGTATATGTCTACAGGAAACCCATGTCACTTTCGAAACTTACTGTTCTTTTTTTTTTTTTTTAATTTCTCATATGCCCAGGGCATAATGCTGTTTGCCCCCCAAAAAAAAGTTTTTCTGCAGTCAGTTCCGACCTGACAAGTTGGGTCGCCAAGTGTTTATTCATTATACTGTTTGGTTTGTAACTGTTTGGTGTATTGGCAACTGTTTATGTTCTTCTCCTATACTCTGAGGTTCCCAAAACACTGGTGCCTTTTTATAGAGGATAAACTGCCTCTTCTTGTCTTAGTCTTTGGGCTTTTTAATAACTGAATGAACTCTGAGGTAGATAGGTTCCCACCTACCCAACTAGATGGATGCCCCATCTACACCCCATTCTCTAGACTCTGCAACTTGGACTTCAAAGTCTCTGGCATTTGTTCCACCTAAATACCTCCCAATGTTGACAATACACTATCACAGATTGATCTCACTTTAGATACTAGAGATTTTTTTCCCATATGTTTGTTCTGTTGACTTGTTGCCCAAGGAAATTTCAGACCACTATCCCCTACTCATTACTATTTATGTTCAATAAGGGCATACCAAAAAGAATGCGGTTCTTGAACCCATTCCATCTAACATTAAAGTGTAGCTAAAGGTAAACTTTTTTTTTTTTTTTTAAGTTTTGGACAGAGTGGAGAGGTATTAGAACACCCGTCAGATGTTTATTGCTGTCCATGCCCCCATTAGGGATATGCACCCTCTCTATTTGTCCTGTTTACCATTATCACCGAAAGTGAAAGTAACAGAAAATCCCAGATTTTGGGTTTACACTGGAACAGTAATAAATCTTCCAAACGGGACGCTAGTTCTGGTGACAGGCCAGGATTCTCTAACTTTGGAGGGATTTTCTCTCACTTCCTGTTTTGGCTATGAGACAAGAAGTGAAGGGAAATCTCTTGTACGGGACACAGATGGCAAAAAAAAAATAAATTGATAGAGTCAATGAGGGTTGTACCCCCTATCGGAAAAAAAACAAAACGAAAAACACATTTTGCAAATAAAAAACAACACATTTTGCCTTTAGTTACACTCAAATACAGCCCAAGGTTGCTTTGGAGAGTGAAAATTAGATGTTTCTCACCAAGTCCTTGGCTGCACAGGATGTGGTGTGGGACTCAATGAAGGCTTACCTGGTAAATTAAATATATTAGTGCAATTAAAACTAATACCAGGAAGGCTGAGGTGGTGATTTGTCATTTAGTTTCTCAACTAAAGCTGCTTGAGGGTCAGATTCTTCCGCTGAAAACCAATTATACTGGCTGAATGTGCAGTATTCTTTATACTCATTATCCTCTCGAAAAGCCCAAAGTCAAAAATATACAAGTGTTTTGGGCAGAGTGCAAATTATTGGCACCCATTGGAATAGAGGATAAAGCCAATGTTAGTGCCATTAGGCTGTATTCACACTTGAGTGTCGCATTTCTGCGCAATTTTGCATGTTTTCATACAGCGCTTTTTGTGGTTTTGTTTTATTTTTGACATTGTTTTATTTGCCAGTAGAGAAAAATATCATCTGTTGCATCATTTATTGCTAGAGTTTTCAGCTTTTCCATCAGCTTTTAATTCTTTTATTATTATTCATTTGCTATTATTTTTTTTTGTTAGGGTAAGGGGTTTAGGTTAGGAATAGGGGTTATTGTCTTATTATTGTTTGTTAGGGTGTTAATAATACAATAATAATAAATAATAAAGTAAATGTTAAATACACAAATAAAAAAATTATAAATAATAAATTAATACTATGTAATAATAATTATTTAACCCCTAACCTTACCCCCTAGCCCTTAAAAAAAATAGTAGTAATAATAAAATAAAAACCCAACACAAAATAAATATAATAATAATAAAAAAGCATTATTACTTTTTGCACCTGGAGGTGCAAAAAAAAGTATATTCATTACTTGCAGTAGAGGGGGAAGGAGAAGGAAGAGTGGAGCTTCCATTTTGCACTGAAGTTCTGCTTTAATGAAAGTGCCAACTGACCCTTTACTTGAGCTGCCAGAAGGCTTCAGTAAGCTTTAGCATTACATAAACCCTGCTTTGTTTAACCACTTCAAGTCCGGACACTTTCACCCCCTTCCTGTCCAGGGCAATTTTCAGCTTTCAGCGCTAACACAATTTGAATGACAATTGCGCAGTCAGTCAACACTGTACCCATATTAATTTTTTAGCATTTTTTTTAGACAGATAAAACTTTATTTTGGTGGTATTAATTCACCACTGGAATTTTTTTTTTTTGGTATATAAATGAAAAAGTCCAAAAATTGTGAAAAAAAGTGTTTTTCTTATACAATTTTGCAAATAAATAATCTTTCTTCATAAATATTGGCCAAAATGTATTCAGCTATCTTTTTAGTTAAAAAAAAAAATAATAACCCAAATTAGTTTATAACCAGAAATTATAATTTACATTTTTTTTTTTTACATTTTTATATTATTCATTTTTTTTTAACATACTGTCACCCTAGCAGTACGTGATGAAGATTTTTTTTTTCTTTTTTTACACTGATTGCTTTTACACCCATAAAGGCTATAAAAGCAATCATTTCTCTTCTGGCTTCATTCCTGCAGCCATTGAGAAATACTATGCGAGCTGTGACTGGCCACAGCTTGTCACATGGTACAAGGCTGTTGTGACTAGCCTTGTACCATGTGGTCTCTGTGATCATTCACAGATTTCACACATAGTAAAGAATGATGTCAGGAAGTGACATCTTGTTTACTGCCAATCAGTGATCACATGATCGGGACCTCACACAGAGGTCCCATGCAGCAATCGGTGTTCGGACACAGTGGGCACCGGATCGAGGTTCTACGCGCTCCCAGGGAGCAGGCAGTGAATGCTGATGCCATTTATAAATGGCAACCCGCTGCGTTTATGTACATGGGCCGGACAAGAAGTGGCTAAAGTGACAACACTCCCATTAAGATTTGTATTTAATATTTCCAAACTGGAGCTAAAGAATTTTTATGGTTTCAATAAAACTGCTCACTGTAAACATGAAAAAAAACCAAAACAAAAACCAGCTTGCTCTACACACTGCTCTCTTACACAAGCTGAAGCCATTGTGAAGGCACCTGTAGAGTACAGAGGTATATAGAACAAGGACTTATCCCACAGTGGGCAGTGGTAGTAACACACAAACAGTAAGGCCAGGATCACATCTCTGTGTTCCTGCAGGTCTCCTTTTGCGCGGGCACGAGAGCCCATTCATTTGAATGGACTCCCGTGCTCTGGAACACGCAGGGAAGAAGTCCCTGCATTTCTTCAGAAAACGCAGCCCACATGGGAACCTCGGTTCCCAGTATAGTTGTGATTTCCAGTGCGGGTGGCGTGCCATTAGAATTAATGGCACCCACCTGCAGGTCCGCATTCCTCTGTGTGGCTTCACGGATTTTCGTGCGGATCCGCAGCGGCACCACCCACACAGATGTGAACCAGGGGTTAGAATTGGGCTAATTTGTTACATTTTTATTCTCCCTTAGCATACTAGTACTATTTTTTTTTATTACTTATGGCTAGTTAAAATAAATTAAATAACTCAAGCGCTAACTATTTTGAAATAAAAAATTACAATTAAATACTGTAGCCGCTAGTGCACACAACCCATGTCTCAGTGAGGCAAATTATACAATCATAATGTGAAGTGAAAAAAATGCTGCGCTGTATGGAACAATGGCACAATCCATATAACCAAAAAAGTGAAAAAATATATATTTTTATTAGAAGAAAAAAAACACACACACACTTTTAACTATGAATCAAACAAGAGTCATTCAAAAGATTAAGTTCAATCAATAAAGTGTTCATTCAGTGAACCCTCCTTTGAATAACGAAAAATATGTGCAACTGTCATCAATTCTCATGTAAAGACATCCTCCACCATATATCTACTCGCATTATACAATGTTACGGTCTAACTGCACTTTTGGTCCCATTTGGACTCAGAAGATCAGCTTGCTGAATGAAGACTCCAAAAAGGGATGTGCCTCCTGATAAGCATCTTATCAGCCATATTCCTCATTAAAAAGAACTCAACATAGTGCTTTATCCTTTTATTCATCAATTAAAACATAAGAAATGCACTCATGTTCTGGAGGTCTATTTTTCACCAGGTATGATGAAGATCCAGTGATATACTGATTAAACACTAGATGGCAGTATCATCTCAGCAGCAGAGTCCTGCACATGCTCAAAACAGACCCCATCCGTAATGTATTGCAAGGCAAAGCATGGGCCCACTTAATGAATGCTATTGCCTGCTGTAATGTCGTTCCAAGAGCCATTTGTAGAGTACTACAACCACTATCCCAATGAATGTCAACATTGTGATGTCATCCGCACACTCCTTCCGACGCATTTCGTCACTAGTCACGTGACTATCAAGGGAATGTTGCCATTCATGGGATAGCGGCTTGTAGTACTCTACAATCAGCTCTTGGAACGACATTACAGCAGGAAATAGCATTCATTAAGTGGGCCCGTGCTTTGCCTTGCATTACATTACGGATGGTGTCTGTTTTGAGCATGTGCAGGACTCTGCTGCTGAGATGATACTGCCATCTAGTGTTTAATCAGTACATCACTGGATCTTCATCATACCTGGTGAAAAATAGACCTCCGGAACATGAGTGCATTTCTTATGTTTTAATTGATGAATAAAAATTTAAAAGAATAAAGCACTCTGTTGAATTCTTCTTAATGAGGAATACGGCTGATACAAAGATGCTTATCAGGAGGGAGCTTACTTTGGAGTCCTCATTCAGCAAGCTGATCTACTGAGTCCATATGGGACCAAAAGTGCAGTTAGACCGTAACATTGTATAATGTGCGGTCACACTGCCTGAGGTGAGCAGATATATGGTGGAGGATGTCTTTTGCACGGGAATTGATGACAGATGCACATATTTTTTGTTATCCAAAAGGAAGGTTTATTGAATGAACACTTTATTGATTGAACTTGATTTTTTTAATGACTTTTGTTTGATTCATACTTAAAAATATTCTGTTTTTTTTTTTATTTCAATATTAATAATTTTTCTTCTAATACATATATATTTTTACACTTTGTTTTTTGGTTATATAATGGATTGTGCCATTGTTTCATGTAGCGCAGCATTTTTTTTTACTTCACATTATACTTCTGGCTAGTTATTGCCACGCAAGAGTCTGAATATCAGTGCTGTGGCAGAAGCTCGATTTTTTTTTTTTCCAACCCTACTGAACACCTTTGTGTTGAATTGCATCACTAATTGTAAGCCAGACGTTCATAGCCAACGTGTACCTGACTTCACCAATGTTCTTTTTGAATAATCAAAAATTCCCACACTGAACAAACTAGTGGTGCCCCCCGAGGCTCCTATGTATCCCAGTCCTGTGACTCACGCTGACGGTACAGGCTAGGGAGAACCCTTCCTCGCTCAATGCATGCAGTGTATAAGAAACAATGGCGAGTGCTGCACATCATCAGGACCTGACAGTCACTGTAGCAGAATCAGCCTCAGCTCCACTCTGTCCAGGCCACGTTCCCAACACGTTTCACCCCCCCCCCCCATGACTAAGCCCCAAGGTGGGGGTGTAACACTTTGAAGGGCGTGGCTTGAAAGAAGTCAGGCCGAGGCGGCTTCTACTATAGTGACTGTCGGGTCCTGATGATGTGCAGCACTCGCCATTGTTTCTTATACACTGCATGCATTGAGCGAGGAAGGGTTCTCCCTAGCCTGTACCGTACGGTGTGTGGCCCGCAGCATTGTTTCTTTCCTTTATATCGCATATCCTCATAAACAGACTTTCAAAATACCGTGGAGGCTGTTAAAGCCGCAAAAGGGGGTGTGGGGGTAGAGCAGACCTTTTACTAAAAATCACATCAGCGTGCAGCTATGCCTGTTGATATAAAAGATCTTACTATTATTAAACATTTTTTGCCTTTACTTACAATTCTTGCTTTTCCAGGCACTGGTGATGTAGCCCTGGCATCCCAGATGGATCCTGGGTAGGCTATATCACCAGCGCCTTCATAATGAAAATGGTCATTGTGCAAATAGGGAGGAAAAGAAAAATAAGGCGTGCAAAGAATAAAAACTTGCAATTATCTGAAAGTATCTGTTTGTAGATTGCTCTTACTAAACATTTATAAAGCACAACATTTATAAAGCACACATGCCCTGTCATCCCTTTAACCACTTGCCCTCCAGAAGATTTACCCCCCTTCCTGACCCAAGCCATTAGCTGACAATTGAGCGGTCATGCAACGCTGCACCCAAATGAAATTTGTCTGAATATTTAAAAAAAATATTTTTAAAAATATTCATATTTTTTTTAATATCTAAAAAGTCATTTTAACATATATTTTTACATATATTTGTAAATGCATTCCAAAAATGTAGATTTGTATTTTTAAAGACATACAGTATATTTGAAGTGTATTTTAAAAATATTTTTCAGATATTTTGTAATAAAGCATTTAAACATGCAGTATATATTTATTGAAATATATTGAATAGGGCCAAAATTGTAGCATTTCAAATATACGACAATATATTTGGGAAGAATATTTTTAAAATATATTTCAATATATTTTTCTTCTATGTGGGAAAGTATCGACAATTCTCAGCACTACCACTTCTCTGTTCAAGGATATCGATTATAGAAGTTGTATATCTAAAAGGGAGATTAATGAAATGATGCCAGGAAAATAAAAAAAAGGAGCGGCCTCAAGGTAAGAGTTTAATGTATAAAACAAGATTAGATAACGAAACATTAAACTATTGATTACACATTGAAGTGCTTCAGAGGTCAACGTACACAGAGGGAAGAAAAATAACAAAAGTTGTACCCCACCCAGCCTGTACATAGATGGGCACATCCCCATAGGGAGTATGAGGTGAAGGCCTTGGGTGGCGCTCCCACACATTTGAATGGCTTAGACACAAGAGTACATTCTATTTCTGAGCCCTGCCATTGCTTAGCCTGTAGAGCGGAGACTTGTGGAAGACGACCCCAAAGTGTCATCCGATTTAACTGTCATAAAGAGTCCAGGTGCATCACTCCAGCACCACCTTCCCTCCTGCAGCTTCCAGCGCAGCCTTTATCTTTTCCGCTTCTTCCTTGGCAACGTTGGCCTTGATCTCTTGTGGAAGAGACTCCACCATCTTCTTGGCCTGTTCAGAAAAATGATGAATTAAAAAATAAGTTTTGAACACAGCAACTACTTCATAACTTCTATCAGGATCAGGCCAAAGACTAGTCATGCTTTTACTAAAAAAGGTGCCAACTGTACCCATGATGTCTTTAGGGTACGTTCACAGTAGAACGCACTGCAGGAAACCCATGTTGCATGCGTGTGTCCCGCATTGCACTCAAAAAAAGAAGAAAACAGGCAGACTCAATGGACCACTTGGTTTTTTCTTCCATCACTCTTCTATATTTCTATGTGTCAACAATAAGGTGGTTGTAAACCCTTACATATACCCAGTGAAGTGACTTTTCTCATGTGATACACAAAGATTAAACAAATCCTACATAAGTTGTACCTGTTTCTCTACAGCATCTCTTCTCTACAGCTGTTCAAAGTGCTGAATAAAGATGGTCCGAGAGTTCAGAAAAAAGGGAGCAGAGAGCTGAAATTACACATTGTGGGCTCAGTGAGAGTTCATTGGAGGGAAGGAATACACCTCCCTTCACACAAGAACAGAGCTGAGGCTATCAATCTGCTGGAGGTCCCCTCCGTCACCATTTTTCTCTTGGTGTCAGGAAAACTTGTCAGAAGATAGAGGAAGGAAGCATCAGACAAACGACACTTAGGGGTCTGGGTTGAGACAAGTACATAGTATAGAGGGATATTCTTTGTTCACATTTCATGTCTGAGGTTTGCAACCACTTTAAGTTGATGAAGTCACATATGCACGGCATTTGCCTTCTTCACGCACGGTTGCAGTGCATTGTGCGATGCAGTGCCATTTGAGCCCATTCAAAATAAAAACGGGCTGCACAGTTGAACAGGAATGGGGTGTGAAGCAAGACTTACTTGCTTTTTATCATTAGGCAGAAAGCAGTAACCCATATAAAACCAGTATTGATTTTCTACAGGTATTGGCAGCACTAAGATAGCAGGCACCAGTGTGCCCCCTATTTTCCTACAATTAGCATGGCAGTTAACACAAAAACCCATCTCCGGCTAAAATTTGTTTATCCTGTTGTGGACAGCGTGGGACCCCCTATTTCTCCTGTCCCATTGACAAATGAGAGGAAGAGTACCCAATTCTCAGTAATAAAGAGATGACTGGGGTTCTAGCCCATCTCGCATGGTCTCCATGTCCCCCATTGCAGGTCTTCCCAAAGTTATCACCGGAAAAGGAAGTTAGGGAAATCTCCAAAACTAAAAGGTTTGCCTAGTGCTGCACCTTTTTTTTTTTAAATCAAATCCTTTTTTCTTTTTATGAAACTTTTTACATGGGTCCAAGTTGGTCTGGGTATTCAGGACCTGACCTTGTAGCCCCTAAAA
This sequence comes from Staurois parvus, assembly GCF_062004578.1. Lineage (NCBI taxonomy): Eukaryota > Metazoa > Chordata > Amphibia > Anura > Ranidae > Staurois > Staurois parvus. The sequence continues at coordinate 682,173 of NW_028318804.1, forward strand.
AGGAAAAGAAATCCTGTACGAAAAAAAAAAACAGAAAAAAAAAAACCTGGCTTCCATTTTTGCAGAAGTCAAGGGGTATTCATAAGCAAAAGTCACCTAACTGTGCCCAGTCTTCGACTATCTCCTAGTGCAAAGGGCTGCAGTTACATATGTCACTTGCAGAGGAAGAAGAATGTGGAAATACACCGCCTGATGGTGAAATTTGGTAATTCAGTGGCAGCAAAAATCTAAAATAGTCTATACAGGAACCACCACATGGCTCAGGCTGTGCTGCCCTTGTCCAGGCATAAGAACAGGATGGGGTCCCACTCAAGTTTACTACCAGGTTGTAGGGTCCTTTTTAAAAAAAATGCATTTCTACTGTGATACAGATATTACAGTGGTCTGTTAATGTGTAGAATGCTTCAAACCAGCAACAAGCTCCAGTATTCCAGAGCCACAGTGCGGCAACAATAACTACATACAGTACTAAATGATTGTGTATCCTGAGTAAATAATGCATTAAGAGTGGCATTAAAGCATAAGTTCACCGTTTAAAAAAATAAAACACACTTCTGCAGGTAAATAAATGGGCATTTACTTTTTTTCACAGGAGCCTGTAAAGCATTGCACCTCTGATCAGCAGACTGCAGGTGCAATGTCAGGTTCCTGCAGACTGCAGGTGCAATGTTAGGCTCCTGCAGACTGCAGGTGCAATGTCAGGCTCCTGCAGACCGCAGGTGCAATGTCAGGCTCCTGCAGACCGCAGGTGAAATGTCAGGCTCCTGCAGACCGCAGGTGCAATGTCAGGCTCCTGCAGACCGCAGGTGCAATGTCAGGCTCCTGCAGACCGCAGGTGCAATGTCAGGCTCCTGCAGACCGCAGGTGCAATGTCAGGCTCCTGCAGACCGCAGGTGCAATGTCAGGCTCCTGCAGACCGCAGGTGCAATGTCAGGCTCCTGCAGACCGCAGGTGCAATGTCAGGCTCCTGCAGACTGCCAGTGTAACTGTCTGCCCATACCTCCAATACAGATAGGCAGTTACTTTAGTCCTGGAAGAATCAATGAACTACGAGGATGCTCACCAACACCCTTGTATATAATTGAAAACTACATGCCTCCAGCCATATGCTGTTGGTATTTTTAAGCAAATTTTTCTATGAATGAGTAATGATGTGGCCCCATTGGTGGAGCCCCAAATGGCCACGCTCTTTTTAAATTATGACAGCGAGCACGTGACATGCAGATTAACAGCATTGCGTTTTAGCTCTCAGAGCTCAAGCAGAGAACTACACCGGGGTGGCCAGGAGTCTTCCTGCTCCTGCAACATATAGGTGTTATTAATTTTTGCTAGTCAAATCTAGCATGAAATGTAAGATCACACTTTGATGGCTGCAGTAGCCATATCCAGTAGATAGGGCTGCAATGTTACTGCAGAAATCAACATTCTGAACGGTCTAAACTTCCATCATCCAATGATTCCCCCCGGCATCGAGCTGAAGGTTGAGTATCAGGCTTGGAAAAGTTAACCCGCTATCCCTGGCCCTCCACTATAAAGGCATTGTATACTTCTAAATGTTTTAGTTGTTTTAACTATATTTTAGTGTAATTATATACCATGTAATTTGCTTGCCTTACCTTGTAATGATGGGCTCACATGTTGTGGCTGCAGTTTATAGTGTTATGGCTGACCAATTATCCTATGTTCATGTACTCATTCACCTAGCTTGTCCTTGTTTGCTAAAGGGGCAGGCAACTTCCCGTTCCAGGTAGCACAGCATTAGTCCATTTCTTCTGTGTTGGATCACACATGTGGGAGTGTTGATATGATGAAAACACATCTCTTCCAGCATGGTGATCTCTGTTAATTGCTCTGCTTGTCAGATCTAATAACTGTTTAGAGCTCGCCTGCACCACTGCTAGACTTGGAGACCCAAGGATTGTAGGATATATAGTTTCTTCACAGGAAATGTCAGTTCTTAGACTACAGACAGAGGTCATTCATTAAAATGTACAGGGCCATGCCTCACGTCTGAACAGAGACAACAACTTTCTGACACCGGAATGTAAAGATTGACATTACTAGAGGCTGTGCTTACAGGGCAACCAATGACACCATGAAGCTATGAAACTACACTATCAATGCAAAATTTCATCCTGGTGCATCCTGCAAGGTACAGGTAGGTAGGTTTATAGTGCCTTATGCGGGTTTTGCATTCCCAAAGACTTGCATGGTAATGCAAAACCCGTGCGGATGACGTCATGACGTTACCATTCATCGAAACAGCGGTAATATTTATTTATTTATTTCAGGTACTTATATAGCGCCGTCAATTTACAGAGAGCTTTACATATATATTGTACATTCACATCAGTCCCTAACCCTCAAGGGGCGTACAATCTAAGGTAGTAATCCATTCAATGCTCCAGGATTGTCATATCTGGAGGCAATTACCTATATACATCGGGCCCGTGCTTTGCCTTGCATTACACATTGTGCAGCGACGTTTTGGAGCCATGATGGATCTATGCTGCTGGGCATGATACTGCCATCATGTGCATACTTAGTACATTACTGGATGTTCATCATACCTGGTGCGGTATGCACCTGCTGCATGTGAGCGCATTTCTTATGTTTATTGTGCAATAAAAGTTTTTAAAGGATAAAGCACTATGTTGAGCTTTTGTTTATGAGCTATACAGCTGACATTAAGGCGAATATGTGGAGGGGGCATCCTGGGAGCCATTATTCAGCAAGTTGATCTACAGAGTCCATATGGGACCAAAAGTGCAGTTAGACCAAAACACTGTATAATGTGAGGTCACACTGCTGGAGGTGAGCAGTTTTATGGTGGAGGATGTTTTGCACTGGAGTTTTGTGACAGCTGCACAAGGTGGACATTATCTCAAGGAGGGCTACAGAAAATGTAATTGATTGGACTTTGTTTAATAATTATTCAACTGTTTTTTAATTATTATTTGTTTGGGTCACATATCTCTTTTTCTGTATATTTCACTGGTCTGTGTTTTTGGTTTTCTATAGGAATTTTGTATATATAGCGCAGCATTTTTTCACTTATATTATTTTAATACAAAACCCGCTTGAAGTGAACAAAAGCTCGTCAACACAGGCCCTTATGGGAGAAGTATGGCCAAAGCTATTTTGGACATACTTCTCCTGAGGGTCACTAGAGTGCACCAGGGGTGGACTGACAACTCATGGGGCCCCCGGGCAATAGGGGATCATAGGGCCCCTGTGTCCTTGCCCAAACTCAAAAAAAGCCTATGAAAAAGGTACCAGGGGCATCTCATGGGGCCCCCTACTGACCCCGGGCAGTGCCAGAGTTTCCAAATGGTCAGTCTGCCCCTGGAGTGCACTTAGTTATTTATTATTATTATTATACAGCATTTATAAAGCGCCAATAGTTCGCTCAGCGCTGTACATTACAAAGGGGGACAGAACATGTGACAGAACAATACCAATACAATGCAAAACATGAGGGGATTGAGGGCCCTGCTCTTTCGAGCTTACAATCTAGGAGGGAGGGGATGGTGGTACAGGAGGAGATAGCTGTGGGGGATGGAGTGGTAGGAAGAGTGGAGGAGGTCGGCAAGTTAGCAGGGGGTGGGGTAGGCTTCCCTTAAGAGATGGGTTTTCAGGGTGCGCCTAAAGGAGAGGAGAGTAGGTGATAATCTGATGGGTTGGGGCAGGGAGTTCCAGAGGATGGGTGACACCCTGGAGAAGTCCTGGAGACGGGCATGGGAGGAGGAGACCAGGGAACTAGAGAGAAGGAGGTCTTGTGAGGAGCGGAGTGTGTATGCTGGGTGGTATTTGGATATTAGGTCAGTGATGTAGTTCGGGGCAGTATGGTGGACAGCTTTGTACGTCAGCGTTAGGATTTTGAATTTGATCCGTTGTGCAACCGGAAGCCAGTGGAGGGATTGGCAGAGGGGGGTGGCAGAAACGGAGCGGTTGGAAAGGTGAATGAGTCTGGCAGCCGTATTCAGGATGGACTGAAGGGGGGATAGCCAGCGGCGAGGCAGGCCAGTGAGGAGGGAGTTGCAGTAGTCGAGACGTGATATGATGAGGGAGTGGATGAGCGGTTTAGTGGTTTCTGGGGTTAGGAACGGGCGGATTTTGGCGATGTTGCGGAGGTGGAGGCGGCACGAGTTTGTTAAAGATTGGACTTGGGGCTGGAAGGATAGGTTGGAGTCCAGAATGACACCAAGTACTCTGGCCTGCGGGGCGGGTTTGATGGTGGCGTTGTTGGATGTGATGGAGAAGTCAATGGGGGGGGTGGTGTCGGGGCTGGGGGGAAGACAAGAAACTCGGTTTTGGAGAGGTTCAGTTTAAGGAAGTGGAGCGACATCCAGTCTGATATGTCGCTCAGTAGGTGTGTGATTCGGGCGGAGACCGAGGGGGTGAGGTGGGGGGTTGAGAGATAGATTAGTTCTGTACTCCTGTGACCCGTATTCAGCCAACAGCAGGATGAAGTCCACTGTCAGCTGACATCACTCAGCCGTTCCAAACTCTGATGCCGGGATCCACCCAGATGCCTGAGGGGCAGATGGCTCAGACTCTCAGCCTGGCAATCCTGGGAGTGCTGGAGGGGCGAAGCAGAGAGCCGGTGACCGATAGACCAAAAACTGAGCGATCAGTGGTCATGTGACTGCTCGGTCTTAGAAGCAGTGGGGGACTGATGCAATATCAGACCGATCCTGCATCCACCTAGGTAAGCATATATTTTTATTTTCTTTAACTCCGAATTTCTCTTTTAAATCGAGAGTGATCACGTAGGAGACTAGTAAAATCAAGCTATAGTAAAGCAGCAATGATAAAGTGCCTGAGATTAGACCGTGGGCTGTAGCAATGTCATGATCACATTTAGTAGAGATAATCTTACCTGCACCAAATTCACCCCCTGTACACAATTCTTCACTTCTTTGATGAGTTTCACTTTGTCTACAGCATTCATCTCCGTCAGTTTTACAGTGAAATGTGTCTTTTCTTTCTTGACCGGTACATCCTCTTCCTCCTCAACCTGAGCACAGCAAAACAAAACCAAAATCAGACCTCACTCCATCCACTGCAGAATGACAACAGCATCTCAGATACGTGCGATAGAATGACCTAAAGTCAGGGACAGTTGTGCTCATAACTTTATATACCCCTAGCCAGGGGCGGACTGAGAACTCATAGGGCCCCTGGGTCCCTGCCCAAACTCAAAAAAGCCTATGAAAAAAGGTACCAGGGGCATCTCATGGGGCCCCCTACTGACCCGGGCCCTCGGGCAGTGCCCGAGTTTCCCAATGGTCAGTCCGCCCCTGCCCCTAGCAGAATCTGTACAGTGTGGACCATTTATTGAATAAACATGGAGTGATCAGACCAAAAATTTATTTTTTTTAAGGGATCCCAGAATATAATAAAACATAAGTTCACCTTTCAAAAATAAATGTAATTAATTAAAAAAGCAAAAAAAAAAAAAAAAAAAACATTTTCGCAGGTAAAAAAAAAAATGTGCATGTGGCTTTCAGTTACAAAGCTAGAAGAGGGAATCAAGTACGAGTGTGCTCAGCAGCACACTTACAGCCTATTCAAACTAAATGTACATGTGCTGCAGTGGCAGACGGGACCTGTAGTTTCTTCATTCACAGAATTCTGTGAATGAATGACATGGCTGTATGGGTGTAGCCATGCTGTTTTCAAAAAGTGACAGTGGGTACAGGGAGAAGATGCCCCGCCTGCTGTCAAAGAGGGGGAGCACTGGCGGCAGGTGCATAGGAGCATGTTACACCCTAAATATGGTCCTAAAGGTCCTCCTAGATTGTAAGCTCTAACGAGCAGGGTCCTCGGTTTCCTCTTGTACCAAATTGTATTGTAACTGTAATGTCTACCTTCATTTTGTAAAGCGCTGCGCAAAAGGTTGGTGTTATATAAATCCTGTATTATAATAATATAGGTGAACTTATCCTTTAATAAAGTAATACTGTTCAAAGATTTGCCTTCCCTCAGTTCTTAATAGTATTGCCCTCTTTAGAATCAATGAAGACATGCACTCTTTTGTGAGTTGTGAATGAGGCCCTTTATTGTCTCATATGGTAAAGCTGCCCATTCCTTTTGGCAAAAAGCTTCCAGGTCCTGCAAATTCCTTGGTGGCCTAGCATGAATTTCATAAGAGCTCCCCAAAGTGGCTCAATGATGTTGAGGCCAGGACCTTGTGATGGCCACTCCAGAACCTTCACAATTTTTTTTGCTGCAGCCACTGAAGGGTCGAACTGACCTTATGGCGTGAGGGCACATCAGCTGCCACTGTGCTCTGCTGGGTCCCTAGACCTTTAAAGTGTTCGTTCAAGTTCACCTGTACATTTTGTCTATAAAAGATGAATGAATGGCATACACCCCCCCCCCCCTTTCTCTGTGCAGTGCTTCCAGGGCAGATCAGAGAGATGCTTTGGGATGGTGCTGATCAATTCGAATCGTGCTAGTCTGTCCCAGTACAGCTGCAAAGACAGGAGGGAGAATTGGAGCAGCTGCCAATTTTTTTTTTAGCTTTGAACTGGACTTTCATTGTCATGCTGGAAATCCCAAGTATGTCCCTTTGGCAGATACTAGGCTGATGACTGCACATTTTGCTCCATTTTTTTTGACAAAATGCTCTACTCATCTTGCCAACAATGTTGACTAAATTTACTGTGCACACCCCAAAAACAGCATCGATTCACCTGCATGCTTCACAGTAGGGATGATGTGCTTCTTTTCATACACCTTGACTTTTTCAAATACGTGTTTATGGCTGTGACAAAGTTCAATTCATCTCATTTTAAACAGAAGTTTTTAGGCTTCTCTAGGTGCAGTTTTGTGTACTGCAAGTGTGCTGTTTTGTGGTGTTAGTGCAGTAGAAATGACCAACATTGCACAAATTCTGCCAGAAGTAAATCTGCAAGCACAACTGTATTCACATGGGAGCAGGTGCTCCTCTTTACTAAAGAGGAATCTCCAAATGAGCCTCCCCACCACAGAATACCATAGCCCAGAAAATCACAAAATCTCAGAACTGAGGAACAATTTACCAGAATTTCATAGGAGGTCTCTTTATTGTAGGCAATGTTGTACATTAGCTCATATATATATATATATATATATCTTTAAATTACAATTGTCTGTTTTTAACTGCCAATAAATTAAAAGGTTTACCTGGGTAGATGCTGCACCCATTGCTCTTGGCATCATGCCCATCGACATCATACCAACATCCTGAATCTTCAGCGTTTTCTAAATTGATAAAAAAAAAAAAAAAAAACAAATATATATATATATATAAAATTACACCAGACCAGTTGTGGAAACATTTTCTGTAACACTGGAAAAAGAATAGTGCAGCACTTAAAATAAATATCCCTCTGCCATAAACATAAATTTTACCTGTAAATAAACACCAATCATTATACTAGTGCAAAAAAAAAAAAAGGAAAAACAGAAGGAAAAGGAACACCTCCAATGTAATTAGTGTGACATGTTCCACATAGACCAGTATATTTATCCATTTATTTCAGGTACTGATATAGCACCATCAATTTAAGCAGCGCTTTACATATATGTATATATTGTACATTCACATCAGTCCCTAACCCTCAAGGGGTGTACAATCTAAGGTCCCTAACTCACATTCATACATACACATACTAGGGACAATTTAGACAGGAGCCAATTCACCTACCAGCATGTCTTTGGAGTGTGGGAGGAAACCAGAGTAGCCAGAGGAAACCCGCACAGACACAGGGAGAACATGCAAACTCCAGGCAGGTGCTGCCATGGCTGGAATTTGAACCAATGACTCTAGTACAGCCAGGCGGAAGTGCTAACCATTTAGCCACTGTGCTGCCCTGTGCTACATTTTTTTATTACATTAATTTTGTTGAATTTATAAAATTTTTGCAATAAGTGGACTATGGGATACAGAGCAGATCTCCGGGGTATAAGTCCCTGTCTCTGGGGATAATAGAAATTAAAAAAAGCAGAAGGATAGCCTCCAACCTTAAGCAGATTTATATCATTCTGAGTTTCAGCTACTTCTAACCTGGCTCAGAAGTATTTCACCCTGGCTCTTGGCAGTATCACTGCAGGCTCAAAATACAAAAACGTGTCACGCTCCACTAATATACGATTAAATTAAATGTGGTATGCTCCAAAAATATATAAACCATATATAATTCAAAGAAATATATATCAAAAAAATATAATGCTGCACATATCATAAATGGATAAATTAATAATACAGTAACTACAAAGAATCAACAGTGCTACAGTATAGTGTCCAATCCGGATAGTGTATATCCAGATGAGCAAGTCCCAAAGTGCAAAAACACTTCTCCACCTTGTCACCAGCAGTGTGCAATCCTCCACCTCTATGCACTTATGCACCAGGGATCTAAAATACAAAGACATATATTATAGCCAATGCTATATATCCCAGGTACTCTCCTCAACATTCAAGCCCCTGGCCGCCTCTATATCCCAAGTGCTCTCCTCAGCATTCAAGTCCCTGGACGCCAATCAAGTACCCTGAATGGAAAGAGCTCACGCCACGGAGCCCAGACGAAGGTATATAGTTTAGTATCTCATTATAATTTATATTGTACAGTGCTGAACAAACTGTTGGCGCTATATAAATCCTGTATAATAATAATACAACTAGTACAGATCAATTAAAATAACCACGTGGCGATATCAAACAATCAGTCTGGACTTATTAAAATTGCCTCCAATTTGAGTTCCGGAAGCAGCGGCGTGACATTAGCACATAAGGCCTCTCCCAACACATTTCGTGCGCATGCGAGTCTTCAGGGGATACGCCTACTGTACGGATTGGACACACAGATATTGTAGCACTATCGATTGATTCTTTATAATTATTGTATTATTAATTTATGATATACTGATCTATGTGGAAATTGTCACGCTAATTACATTGGAGGTGTCCCTATTCCTTCTCTTTTTCATTTTTTTGCACTAGAATAATGATTGTTTATTTACAGGTAAAATTTTAAGTTTTTGTTACAGAGATGTTTATTGTAAGAGCTGTACTATTCTTTTCTCCAAAGATCCATTATCTCCTGCGCTCAAAGACTCAGATCAAACAGGCGTTAGTGACAAGCAGCGTGTTGTGTGTTCATCCGCTGGTGATCAGAGGTTGTGCAGCTCTATCATGAAGCTGGGGAAGCTTAATAAAACTGTAGAGGAAGATGAAAGAAAGAGCGCACAAACCTTGCGCATTACCTCAATAAATAGTGACTAATTTTATTAATAAGGAAATATACTCACAAAATGATTGTATAACAGGCATAGGTAACCATAATCCAAACAGGGTTACAGGTAAATCGAAAAGGGGGGGGGATGAAGGCTAACGCGTTTCGAAGGGTGCTCCCTTCTTCATCAGAGCTGGGTTGAGAAGATAGAGACTTCAGTATGGCAGAGTTCCCATGGCAAGGAGATATTCAGCCACTGAGTGTCAGTATTACAGCAGTTCCAACCCTGTTTGGATTATGGTTACTTATGCCTGTTATACCATCACTTTGTGAGTATATTTCCTTATTAATAAAATTAGTCACTATTTATTGAGGCAATGCGCAAGGTTTGTGCGCGCTCTTTCATCTTCCTCTACAGTACTATTCTTTTTCCAGTGTTGTTTTGTAAGGTTGGTGTGTCACCTCGGCTTGGTGCTAGTGGCTACTTCCTCAGGAGCGCTCACTTATATTACTTCCCTATTATTTTCTGTAACAAGCATGACATTCCTAAGGCCTCATTCACATGGACATACTTAAGTGTACGTCCGTGTCAGGGCCGTGTTTGCCCACATGGGGATGCACAGGTGTTTCATGCAGCCCTGTGCGTGCAGGCAGTCTCCTTCATGTCAATTGGGATGTAGTGATTGCACAGACAGCAGCTGCTCCCGACTTCACAGCTGCATGGCATCATCAGCATGCACCTGCACAGCTGTCAGTGGCTGAGTCCCTGTAGCCGATGGGTCTCATAGGAAATCAATGGGACTGCCTGTATGCGGTTGCATGGAGCATCCCTGTGGGTGTAAATACGGCCCTACACTTAACCTCCCTAGCAGTCTGATTATGTCCATATTTCTGTGCTCAAAGCGGTAAATTTTTTTCCATGGAAATATGTATTTTTTTTATTGTAGGCCTGTCATTTTTAGGAATAACTCACTGAAATCTGTCCAAACAAGAGTCTAGTAAATATCCCGGGTATGATAAAATTTGAAACACGAGATCATAAATTATAATTTAATAAATAATCATAAAAAATAATAATATAATAATAATAACTTTAATTCAATAATATAATCAAACCAAAAACACTGAAATTTGAAATAGAGCGCCAAGTTCGCACATCACTGAGCAAAGTCGCAAAATCGTTTTCAGTGTCTGATGAGGAATTTCCCCCACGAATCATTATCACTCAATTCTGCAAGTGGTTCTGATTTACTATCGCTGTTCTCTAGCCGGTCTAAAACCAATTTTGCCCTAAAGGGACACTTTTTGGACGCCATGGACGTTTCTCAGTTTCCAGGCAGAAAGAACAGTAAAAATGCAGGCAGGGCGCCGGACAAAGCACTCGGGACAAAATGTATGTGAAATGGTTTGATACAGGAATGTTATACTATGTGATTTTAGTGTATTTAGTGAATGTCACTTTTTGTCATTTTCAAATTTCCTGCCGTTCCGTCCCCCGTACGTCCCGACGCTCACAGGAGATGGAACTCAGATCACAGATGCCGGCATCTGCCGGGACGGAACTCAGATCACAGATGCCGGCATCTGCCGGATTAAATTGCCGGGGACATTGCAGGAGGGACATCGCGGGAGCGCAGGACAAGGTAAGTGATCGAGGGATCCCGGAGTAGCGCCGCATGGTAAGCCCAAGTGCAGCTCGGGGTTACCGCTTTTGGTACTGAAACTTTACCCCGAGCTACACTCGGGAATACCGCCAGGGAGGTTAAGTATGCCCATGTGAAGAAGGCTGAAAACAGCATGTTCTGAAAAAAAAAAACAACATTTTTTGCTTTTCTACAAACTAAACTGTGTCCAGTACTTGTAAGCACATTGCACTATTTCATTGGTTTGCAGTAAGTGCATTGGAAGCATAGCTAGAACAACAGTGACACCTACTGAACGTACAGTATATTACCGGATTTGGATTTTAGAACACAACATGTATGTACAGTTAGGTCCATATATTATTATTATTATTATTATTATATTTGTACACACGCACAGTTTTAGTTTTTTTCAGGTATTGACCAAAACATATTCAAGTTATAGTTATATAATGGATATGGGCTGAAAGTGCACACTCTCGGGTTTAATTTGAGGGTAATCCAAATTGAAGGAAGGGTTTAGGAATTACAGCTTTTAAGAGTAGCCACCCCCCCTTTTTCAAGGGACCAAAAGTAATTGGACAATGGAATCAAAAGCTGTTTCATGGCCAGGTGTGGGCTACTCCATTATTTCTTAATCAATTAAGCAGGTAAAAGGTCTGGAGTTGATTCTAAGTTTGGTATTTGCATTTAGAATTTATTGCTGTGAACCTACATCATGTATTCGAAGGAGCTGTCCATGGAAGAGAAATAGGCCATTGTAAGGCTTCAAAAATGAAACAAATCCATCAGAGAGATTGCAGCAACATTAGGAGTGGCCAGATCAACAGTTTTGTACATTCTGAGGAAAGAAGAACGCACTGGTGAGCTCAGCAACATAAAAAGGCACTGATAATTTTGAGTACGGTAATTTTTTTTTCGTCGTATTGCAGGTGCACAAATATTGTACGGCACAAAAAGTTGCAACTGCCATCTTTTAATTCTTCAGGGCCTCTTTCAGACAATACATAACGATCGAGGGTTTAAGTAAAGGCAAAAAAATACAAATTTGTGATGGTTTGTATATGACCGGCAGTATACAAGACCCCGGTGTATTCACGTACCTTTAGCAGCTCATTGAGGTCGGACACTTCTAACAGAGTAAGGGATGCGATTTGGTCGACTAGCTGATGGATTTTGGGCGGGTATTGTTTGGGTGCGCTGTCCAAATCCGGTGAGGGTAAAGGGTCGTTCCTTAGTGCACAAGACATCCGTAAATGCCTCACTGCAGAAGACTCTAACCTGTACAATGCAACCAATATATTGGATATGCTGACGTACATAGAAGAAGAACAGTGTAATATTACCTTTGTTGTTACTATTAAAATAAAGGGCAATCACATGCAGTATTATTATTATTATACAGGATTTATGGCGCCAACAGTTTGCTCAGCGCTTTACAATATAACGGGAGACAATACAGCAACAATACAGTTCAATACAAGAGGAATAGGAGGGCCCTGATCCTGGGAGCTTACAATCTAGGAGGGAGGGGCTAGTGGTACAAAAGGTAGTAACTGTGGGGGATGGAGTGGTAGGAGTAGTAGAAGATTCCATTATTAGATGAGGGCAGGATAGGCTTCCCTGAAGAGATAGGTTTTCAGAGATCGCCTAAAAGTGAGCAGAGTAGGCGATAGTCTAATAAATTGGGGTAGAGAGTTCCAGAGGATGGGGGAAGCTCTGGAAAAGTCCTGGAGACAAGCATGGGAGGAGGAGACAAGGGAGAAAGAGAGCAGGAGGTCTTGCGAGGAGTGGAGAGTACGGTTTGGGTGATATTTGGAGACAAGATCGTTGATGTAATTTGGGACAGAGTTATAAATGGCTTTATATGTCATTGGTATTGTTTTAAATTTTATCCGTTGGGCAATGGGAAGCCAGTGGAGGGATTGGCAGAGAGGGATGGAGGATACTGAGTGGAGGCCAGTGGAGGGATTGGCAGAGAGGGATGGAGGATACTGAGTGGAGGCCAGTGGAGGGATTGGCAGAGAGGGATGGAGGATACTGAGTGGAGGCCAGTGGAGGGATTGGCAGAGAGGGGTGGAGGATACTGAGTGGGGGCCAGTGGAGGGATTGGCAGAGAGGGGTGGAGGATACTGAGTGGGGGCCAGTGGAGGGATTGGCAGAGAGGGGTAGAGGACACTGAGCGGAGGCCAGTGGAGGGATTGGCAGAGAGGGATGGAGGACACTGAGCAGAGGCCAGTGGAGGGATTGGCAGAGAGGGGTGGAGGACACTGAGTGGAGGCCAGTGGAGGGATTGGCAGAGAGGGGTGGAGGACACTGAGTGGAGGCCAGTGGAGCGATTGGCAGAGAGGGGTGGAGGACACTGAGTGGAGGCCAGTGGAGGGATTGGCAGAGAGGGGTGGAGGACACTGAGTAGAGGTCAGTGGAGGGATTGGCAGAGAGGGATGGCAGATACAGAACAGTCAGTAAGGTGGATGAGTCTGGCAGCAGCATTCATGATAGACTGAAGAGGGGATAGCCTGCGATGAGGTCGGCCAATGAGGAGGGAGTTACAATAGTCATGGCGAGAGATAACAAGGGAGTGAATAAGTTGCTTAGTGGTTTCCGAGGTTAGGAACGGTCATATCTTGGAGATGTTGCGGAGGTGAAGTCTAGAAGATTTGGACAGCGATTGGATTTGGGGCTGAAAGGACAGATGGGAGTCTAGGATTACACCTTGTACCCTGGCATGAGGGGAGGGACTGATGGTTGTATTACTGATCTTGTCGGGGGGGGGGGGCACGGGCTGGGGGGAATACTAAGAGCTCAGTTGTGGAAAGATTGAGTTTGAGGAAGTGGAGTGACATCCATGCTGATATGTCACTTAGTAGGTTAGTAATGCGAGAGGAGACTGAAGGGGTGAGGTGAGGAGGAGACTGAAGGGGTGAGGTGAGGAGGAGACTGAAGGGGTGAGGTGAGGAGGAGACTGAAGGGGTGAGGTGAGGAGGAGACTGAAGGGGTGAGGTGAGGAGGAGACTGAAGGGGTGAGGTGAGGAGGAGACTGAAGGGGTGAGGTGAGGAGGAGACAGATAGATTTGTGTGTCATCAGCATAGAGATGGTACATAAGCATTCTGGAAGGGGAGATGGGGCTATATAGGCATTCTGGAAGGGGGGTGGGGGATATGGGGGGGCTACATCGGACTTCTGGAAGGTGGATTGGGAGGGGGTGCATAAACGTTCTATAAGGTTGTGGGGGGATGGGGTTATATAGAGATTCTAGGAAGGTGGGGATGGAGTTCATAGGTGTTCTAGGAGGAGATGGGGGCTACATAGGCATTCTAGAAGGGGGGGAGGTACATAAACATACTTAAGGTTGTGGGGGGTATATAGACATTCAAGGAGAAGCATACATCAGCCTGTAGGGGATGGGAGTTATATAGACATTGTAGGAAGAGGGGGGGGGTGCATAGACATTGTAGGAAGTGGGGGGGGGGTTTGCATAGACATTGTAGGAAGTGGGGGGGGGGCATAGACATTGTAGGAAGTGGGGGGGGGCATAGACATTGTAGGAAGTGGGGGGGGTTGCATAGACATTGTAGGAAGTGGGGGGGTGCATAGACATTGTAGGAAGTGGGGGGGGTGCATAGACATCGTAGGAAGTGGGGGGGGTGCATAGACATCGTAGGAAGTGGGGGGGGTGCATAGACATCGTAGGAAGTGGGGGGGGGGGGGTGCATAGACATCGTAGGAAGTGGGGGGGGGGTATACAACATTGTAGGAAGTGGGGGGGGGGGTATAAAACATTGTAGGAAGTGGGGGGGGGGATAAAACATTGTAGGAAGTGGGGGGGGGATAAAACATTGTAGGAAGTGGGGGGGGGTGTATAGACATTGTAGGAAGTGGGGGGGGGTGTATAGACATTGTAGGAAGTGGGGGGGGTGTATAGACATTGTAGGAAGTGGGGGGGGTGTATAGACATTGTAGGAAGTGGGGGGGGGGGTGTTTAGACATTGTAGGAAGTGGGGGGGGTGTATAGACATTGTAGGAAGTGGGGGGGGGTGTATAGACATTGTAGGAAGTGGGGGGGGTGTATAGACATTGTAGGAAGTGTGGGGGGGTGTATAGACATTGTAGGAAGTGGGGGGGGGGGTGTATAGACATTGTAGGAAGTGGGGGGGGGGTGTATAGACATTGTAGGAAGTGGGGGGGGTGTATAGACATTGTAGGAAGTGGGGGGGGTGTATAGACATTGTAGGAAGTGTGGGGGGTGTATAGACATTGTAGGAAGTGGGGGGGGGGGTGTATAGACATTGTAGGAAGTGGGGGGGGGTGTATAGACATTGTAGGAAGTGTGGGGGGGGGTGTATAGACATTGTAGGAAGTGTGGGGGGGTGTATAGACATTGTAGGAAGTGTGGGGGGGGGTGTATAGACATTGTAGGAAGTGGGGGGGGGGGGTGTATAGACATTGTAGGAAGTGGGGGGGGGTGTATAGACATTGTAGGAAGTGGGGGGGGGGTGTATAGACATTGTAGGAAGTGTGGGGGGGTGTATAGACATTGTAGGAAGTGTGGGGGGTGTATAGACATTGTAGGAAGTGGGGGGGAGTTATATAGACATTGCAGTAAGTGGGGGGGGGTGTATAGACATTGTGGGGGGGGGGCACTTTAGGTCAGCTGTATATAAAGGATGAATACATCATATATGGAAGGGATGAGTGGGAGGGGCCAGGAGTACATTGTGGGGGTCACACCTGGTGATGGAATATTGGGGTGTGGAGAGATTTGTATATTATGAGATATGATACAACCCCCCAATCACTGAAGGACTCCTCCTCCCCCCCTCCTGCTCCTCAGGGTCACCTGACCCCTCCATGAACAGAGCAGTGATGACCTTCCAACCTCCCTTCCCTCCTCTCTCCTGCAGGTACCTGCACAGGCCGGAGGCGGCGCTCCTCGCTCTCAGGCAGCAGCGGGCGGCGGGGTACATGGTGCTCGGCTCTTCTCTCCTCACTGTCACCGGCGCCAACACATGGAAACCCGCACACTGTATGACCTACCCGACGTGCACCGCGACCAGGAAAAAACTTTATTGATACTGAGTTGCCTATAGGGCTCAGAGACCAACGGAAGTGATGTCAGGAGCGGGGAGTGTAGAGAGACGGACTTCTTGACTGTGGGCATGTTGCCCATACCTCTCATGGCCGCTTTCCAGCAGAATTTGCCGTGTGAACTGCCACTGGTGACTGAGGCTCTGCCTGCGCTGTGTAGGAAACGTACTAAGAAAATATGGAGGTTACCCGTGCTGTCTTTGCCTTTATAAATGCTAGTTGGTTGGCTGTCATGTCAACTCAATGGATGCAGTAGGGAAACAACATCTAATGGGATGCAGACCCTGCCACTTTCCTCATTAACTCCTTCACACCTAAGAATAGAACAAATCTTAACGCCCAAGTACAATTTTGCAACTTTGACAAAACCATACATATCGTCTCAACGACTTTGTGCATCCAGGTGGATTATACCACATTATTTTTTTCTGGGACCAATAGGACTTTCATTTGGTGGTAAATGGTAATGGATATCTCCTGATTTTATTTTATATTATCAAAGGAAAACCAGCCCAAAATCGTATAAATATATATATTTTTTAATGTAGCTGTATATTTCTTGCTATTACCATAACCTACCACCAAAGAACAACCCAAAATCATTTCTCTTGTTCTTGACAATTGCGACGATACCACATATGTGTGGTTGTTGTTTATACCCGTAGCGTAGTACAGCCCAGAAACAAAATAGAAAAAAAAGATATATATATATATTATTGCCACTAACTGATACTAATTTAAAAAAAAAATAAAAAAATAAAAAAAAACCTGACCAAAAAAAAAAATGCTGACCTTGACCCAAACACTAACCCTGGCACTGACCTAGATCCAACCTTGATCTTGGTATTTTTATTTATTTTTACTAGATTGTCAGCTCTAACAAGCTGGGCCCCTCCATGTCCTCTTGTACCAAATTGTATTGTCACTGTCATGTCCGCCTTCATTTTGTAAAGTGCTGCGCAAACTGTTGGCGCTGTATAAATCATTTTAATAATGCTGGTAGCGTTCGCTGTGTAAAGTCACGTTCAAAACCTAAGTTTTTCAGCATTGTTTTTTTAGCATTTAGCCACGTTTTGCTGCTTTTTTCCCACGTTTGCATTTTTGTGTTTGTTTTTTTTTTTCACAAAATAACATTTTTCTCCAAAAAAATCCAAAAGCACTGGTTTGCCGCGATTTACAGCGGCTGTTTTTGGTTTTTGGTTGTTTTTTTTCTACAGCCAGTAAACCCCCCAGCATGTTATCCTATGTGTCCATGTACATATAGGTTTTAATCAGCGATTTATGGCTGGGAATGTTTTTTGGATGGAGAAAAACCCCCAAAACTAGTGGGTTTCTAGAAGAATTTTTTTAGCTGTAAAAACGCTCTAATGCTGAAAAACGCGGCAAAATGCTGCAAACTGGCGTTTTTAGTAAAAAAAAAAATAAAGGCTAAAAAATGCAAATGCAAAAAAACTCTGCAAAACACAGCTAAATGCTAATGCAATAATGCTGAAAAACGTGTGACTTTACACAGCTAATGTTACCATTATTATTAAAACACTCCCTGGGCATGGAGCCTCATTTAGCCCTGGTTCACATATATGCGGCCGTGCGTTTTGCGCAGGCACGAGAGCCTATTCATTTGAATGGACTCCCGTGCCCTGTGACACACAGAGAAGTCCCTGCACTTCTGAAAACGCAGCCCACACGGGAACCTCGTACGGCTGCGTTTTCCAGTGCGGGCAGCATGCCATTAGAACTAATAGCACCTGCCCACGGGTCCGCATTTTCTGTACGGGTGGTGCGGCTGAACGGATTTTCTTGCGGATCCTCAGTGGCACCACCCGCACAGATGTGAACCTAGCCTTACAGCTAAAAAAAAAAAAAAAACTCCTGTAGAAACCCTAGTCCTGGGGGGGGGTTTCCAGCCAACAAACGCTGATTCCAGTCTATGTGTACATGGACACATAGGATAACATGCTGGGGGGTTTACTGGCTGTAGAAAAAAAAATACTAAGCCTGAGTTCACATACATGCGGTGCGGTATATCGCATGTGATTCTCACAGGAACCGCAGTACATTCCTGTGCAGATCACATGCGATTTGTGTGTTGTGTAATTGGAGCCATACATTTTTTTGGTGCGGCTCACACCGCGAGCCGCACCAAAAAACGTGCAGGACCCTTTTTTTTGGTCTTCACTAGAATCAGATTGCATGGGTATTCACACCTATGCGATCCAATTCTGCACATCGCATTGCCTTTTGCGTACCGCTTTCGGGTTGTTAACATACACACCCACAGCGGTTCGCATTAACGGTGCAATTCTGATGTGGTGCGGAATTTGCACAGAAAACACTGCAAATTCCAGAACGCATCAGTGTGAACCAGGGCTAAAAGCCAAAAACAGCCACTGTAAAAACGTCCAGTGTGCATGAGGACTAAGGGCTCATGTACACTGCAGCTGATAAACTGACGTTTAGGAGCTGTTGTGTTTTTTTTCAGCAGCCCCTGAACTCACCCTAATGTTTTCCTATGTGTCTCATGTACACATCGTCGTTTACAGGCAGTTGTGTTTACAGTCATTTTTTTGAATGCAGAAAACTTTTGTTCAGGAGTAGATTTTATCAGCGTTTCAAGCACTTGTAAACGTGGCTAACCGCGTTTATAAGCATTTGTGTTTGAAAAATTTTTAAGTCTTCTATTTCCAGATGCTGTCCAGAGCCTTTTTTCATCATGAAAAATGAATGCAAAGTGTTTTTCTGGTACTCTAGTGGACCCGGTACACCATACTTTGAGATTTCACATATGTTTGACACTGCTGCAATAATTTCTGCACAGAAATGAGCCGGAACACATCCAAACACCACAAAAAAAAACTAAGAAAAAAGACAGCTAATCTCAACACATACTGCTCTCTCTGCTTCTGATTTCTCTCAAAATGTCTGAAATAGTTAATTTTTTACTGTTTTTCAGTGCATTCTAGGCATTTTGGAAGGTCTCCTGAGGTTATCTTTAAAAAACGCTTCTAAATGCAAACGCTCATAAACGTGGTATGGAAATGTGGATAAACAGACGTTTTTAACCTACCTTTTCCAGCAGTCAGTTTCCATCGTTTAGAAGTGTCCTGTGTACTTGGAGCCTAATACAAACACTTTTTTTTTCTGTCTGAAAAGACTGAGAGAGATACAATGTATAATATGATATATATAATGATACAATGTATAATATGATGTACAGTTGTGTTGAAAATAATAGCCGTCAGACATCACTAACTGGATCAATCAGTTTTTGAAATGATATTTCTACATGGCAAATAATTTACTAGCAGGTGTAGTAGAGTAATAGAAATCCACAGACCCAACAGTCATGACATGCATGCTGCTGATTCTGTGTCATTGAATCACTCATTGAAAGGGGCATGTTCACAATAATAGCAATGTGGAGTTCTATTAGTGAGGTCATTCGTTCTTTGAAAAACAGGTGGCAATTATTGCCCTTATTTAAGGAAGAAAGGCAGCAAATGTTGTACATGCTGGTTACAGTGCATTTCTCTCTGAAATTCTGAGGAAAATGGGTCGTTCCAGACATTGTTCAGAAGAACAGCGTACCTTGATTAAAAAGTTGATTGGAGAGGGGAAAACCTATAAAGAAGTGCAGAAAATGATAGGCTGCTCAGCTAAAATGATCGCAAATGCTTTAAAATGGCAACCAAAACCTGAAAGACGTGGAAGAAAGAGAAAATCTACTATTCGAATGGATAGAAGAATAGCCGAAATGGCGCGGACTCAGCCAACAATCAGCTCCAGGAAGATCAAAGAAGGTGTGACGTTCCCTGTGAGGACTGTTACAATTAGAAGACGCATGGTGGTGCAAGCATCATGATATGGGGATGTTTCTCATACTACGGTGTTGGGCCTATTTTTCGCATACCAGGGATCATGGATCAGTTTGAATACATCAGAATACTTGAAGAGGTCATGCTGCCTTATGCTGAAGAGGAAATGCCCTTGAAATGGGTGTTCCAACAAGACAACGACCCCAAACACACCAGTAAACGTGCAACATCTTGGTTCCAGACCAACAAGATGGACGTTATGGAGTGGCCAGCCCAATCCCCGGATCTTAATCCAATAGAAAACTTGTGGGGTAACATCAAAAATGCAGTTTCTGAGGCAAAACCAAGAAATAGAGAACTGTGGAATGTCGTCCAATCATCCTGGGCTGGAATACCTGATCACAGGGGCCAGAAGTTGGGTGACTCCATGCAACACAGATGTACAGCAGTTCTCAGAAACAGTGCGACTACAACCAAATATTCATGAAGTCATTCAAAGGAAAGCAAAATCTTCAAACATTTCTCAGTTTATATAGTGAATGTTTGAGTTTGTAAAGAAGAATACAAACACTGCTATTTTTTTGAACCGTCTAATACTCACTTTTCTTCAATTTTTTTTAGAGGAACAACACAAATTTGGTATATTTTTCTTCATGTTTTGATTTGGAATAGAATGTGTTGTGTTCCCAATGCATTTGTGTGGATGGAAATAAAAGCTATTAGAAGGATTTTGAGCTTTATTCACTTTTTTCAACACACTGCTATTATTTTGAACACAACTGTATATAATGATACAATGTATAATATAAATTATATAATGATACAATGTATCTCTCTCCTCTATTCAGAGAGAGAAAACAAGGGGGGTGGGTTCACAGTGACTGATCACTGTGATATCCGATCAGAGGCTTTCACAGCAATGTGACCTGGAATCAAGAGTTTCGGGTCCCGATCGTTAGAACGGGACCAGGGGCTCTCACTGACACCCCAGGCTTTTTGCTGGGAGCGCGCCGCGTGGTGCACTCCCAGCACAAAGACAGGTACACAAATTAGCGCCCCCACAAAAAATGCCCGGTCCAGTGGGGCTGGTGATTTGCGTACGCTTGGCGCCAAGGGGTTAAAGCCCTGCATGTGCAGCAGCCGATTGATAATTATGACATCACTTCCATTCACATTCATTCTGCAACATGGAGACAAACAGCTATTTCTTCAGAATAACAAAAGGTAATAACAAAGTCTGTTATAAACCATGCAATGTACAGAGATCACCCAGAGGGGAATGATTTTTTTTTCTCAGAAAAAGTGGAGTTACTTTTAGCTCCCCCTCCCTTCAATGCATGTGTAAGGTAGCAGGGAAGGTGGGCTTTAACCCTTGCATGGCACACATATGCACCCATAGGCAGCAGTTTCCTGTGCCGAGAGCATGCTCCCTGCACCCTCCCAGCACAGTGACTAAGCAAAAATAGCTTACAGTAAATAGTAAGGATCGAAAGCCAGCAGAACCAGCTCCTGATTTTGTGACCACTGGGACAGCCATTCACAGTGGTCACATGATGGGGAAATCTTCCCGTCCCTGGGCAGCCCAGTTAAAGGGACGCCTGGGCTGGGAGGGTGTTTTGCATCTGTTATTTTATATATATATATATATATATATATATATATATATATATATATATATATACAGTCATGGCCGAAATTGTTGGCACCCTTGATATTTCTCCAGGAAATCATGTATTTCTCACGAAACGTATTGCATTAACACATGTTTTGCTATACACATGTTTATTCCCTTTGTGTGTATTGGGACAAAACAAAAAAAGGGAGGAAAGAAAGCAAATTCGACATAATGTCACACAAACCTCCAAAAATGGGCTGGACAAAAGTATTGGCACCCTTTCACAACTGCGGATAAATAAGAATGTTACAAGCATGTGATGCTCCTGTAAACTCACCTGGGGCAAGTAACAGGTGTGGGCAATATAGAAATCACACCTGAAAGCAGATAAAAAGGAGAGACGTTCACTTAACCTTTGCATTGTGTGTCTGTCTGTGCCACACTAAGCATGGACAACAGAAAGAGGAGACGAGAACTGTCTGAGGACCTGAGAACCAAAATTGTGGCAAAATATCAACAATCTCAAGGTTACAAGTCCATCTCCAGAGAACTAGATTTGCCTTTGTCCACAGTGCGCAACATTATCAAGAAGTTTGCAACCCATGGCACTGTAGCTAATCTCCCTGGTCGTGGACGGATGAGGAAAATTGATGAAAGATTGCAACGCAGAATAGTCCGGATGGTGGATAAGCAGCCCCAAACATGTTCCAAAGACATTCAAGCTGTCCTGCAGGCTCAGGGAGCATCAGTGTCAGCGCGAACTATCCGTCGACATTTAAATGAAATGAAACGCTATGGCAGGAGACCCAGGAGGACCCCACTGCTGACACAGAGACATAAAAAAGCAAGACTACAGTTTGCCAAAATGTACTTGAGTAAGCCAAAAGCCTTCTGGGAAAACGTCTTGTGGACAGATGAGACCAAGATAGAGCTTTTCGGTAAAGCACATCATTCTACTGTTTACCGAAAACGGAATGAGGCCTACAAAGAACAAAACACAGTACCTACGGTAAAATATGGTGGAGGTTCAATGATGTTTTGGGGTTGTTTTGCTGCCTCTGGCACTGGGTGCCTTGACTGTGTGCAAGGCATCATGAAATCTGAGGATTACCAAAGGATTTTGGGTCGCACTGTAGGGCCCAGTGTCAGAAAGCTGGGTTTGCGTCCAAGATCCTGGGTCTTCCAGCAGGACAATGACCCCAAACATACGTCAAAAAGCACTCAGAAATGGATGGCAAAGAAGCGCTGGAGAGTTCTGAAGTGGCCAGCAATGAGCCCAGATCTAAATCCCATTGAACACCTGTGGAGAGATCTTAAAATTGCTGTTGGGAAAAGGTGTCCTTCCAATAAGAGAGACCTGGAGCTGTTTGCAAAGGAAGAGTGGTCCAAAATTCCGGGTGAGAGGTGTCAGAAGCTTATTGATGATTATAGGAAGCGACTGATTTCAGTTATGTTTTCCAAAGGGTGTGCAACCAAATATTAAGTTAAGGGTGCCAATACTTTTGTCCAGCCCATTTTTGGGGTTTTGTGTGACATTATGTCATATTTGCTTTTCTGCCTCTGTTTTATATTTGTTCCAATACATACAAAGGGAATAAACATGTGTATAGCAAAACATGTGTTAATGCAATACCTTTTTTGTGTGAAATACTTGATTTTCAGGAAAAATATCAAGGGTGCCAACAATTTCGGCCATGACTGTATATATATGTGATTTTGCAGTTCCAGGTAGGGGATGCACATGCCCTACCCACGCGGCCATTCACAGCTTTGACTGTCAATGATCGGTGATCACCGAGTATTACTGACTGGGGAGAGACCTGTGTATAAACAACACAGATCTCTCCCATCAACTCCTGCACACTGCTTTGTATGGCTTTGCATAGCAGACCCATACAAAACAGTGTGCTTTCAGTGTAAACAGCACACAACACAGTTAACCCTTTGATCACCCCACGTTAACCCCTTCCTGCCCAGTGCAATTAGTAGTGTCAGTGCTTTTTATTAGCACTGATCACTGTATTGGTGTCACTGGGGATGTCAGTGACACCAAGTCAGTTCCCCCCCAGTGTCAGAATGCCCACTGCAGTCCCCCTACGTCGCCGATTGCCGCCATTACTAGTAAAAGAAAAAAATCCAGTATATATACACCGCCATTTGTAAACGCTATAACTTTAACGTAAACCAATTAATTTACACATATTGGGATTTATGTTGTTTAGCAAAGACATGGAGCAGAATACATTTTGGCGTAAATTTATGATGAAATTTGATTTTTAACATTTTTTTATTGGATGTTTAATAGCAAAAAGTAAAAAAAAAGTTTTGTTTTTAAATTGTCAGTCTGTTTTTGTTTATAGCGCAAAAAATAAAAACCGTACAGGCGATCAAATACCACTGAAATAAATCTTTCTGTGGAAAAAAAAAAGGACAAATTTCATTTGGGTGCAGCGTTGCATGACCGTGCAATTGTCAGTTAAAGTAACGCAGCGCCGTAACGCAAAAAAATGGCCTGGTCAGGAAGGGGGGTAAATTCTCAGGAGGGCAAGTGGTTAAAGTGATAAAACATGTGGAAATGTATGTGTGTTACCGAGATATACTGCATATATAGGTTTCCATCTCCACTTTAGAAACATATGAACATTCAGCAGCTATCTTGAGCCAGCCATGTTTAATAGTAAAAAGTCCAAAATATTGTTTTTTTCTCAAAATTGGCCGTTTCTTTTTGCTTATAGTGCAAAAAATAAAAAAAACGCACAGGTGATCAAATACCACCGAAAGAAAGCTCAATTTGTGGGAAAATCAGGACGTACATTTCATTTGGGTGCAGCGTTGCATGACCGCGCAATTGTCAAAGTAACGCAGCGCCGTATCGCAAAATATGGCCTGGTCAGGAAGGCGGGGAAATCCTCTTGAAGGCAAGTGGTTAATATCTTCCCTGGATACAGCATATGGAAAAAGTGGCAGCACGCCCTGCAAGTGATGTAATTTGATAAACCAACAGGTTGCGCTTATATCAACCATGTGAACCAAATATAATTAGTGTCCAAAAAAATTTTGAATATAAAAATATAAAGTCCGGATAAAAATATTGTGTTGCAGTGAAGAAAACATATATATATAAAAAAAACTTTTTAGTGTCCAACAAAATTCACCATGTGCCAATGCACCACCAGATCAATATGCTGATCAAATTATAAATCAGCATAAGCACTTTCTGCTGTGGGTGCAATACTCTGAAGGAGAAGGAACAGCACTGAAGAATGTAGCCATATATTCAAGGAGCAATACTCTGCAGGGAACACTCAGCAATATAGATCCACTTCTTTAACCACTTGCCATCCGCCTGCTGTTTATAAACGGCAGGGCGGCGGCACTCCAGGGGGCGGGTTGCCGTTCATAAATGGCACCCGCCTTTTCTAGCTGTATGCGCTCCCTGGGAGCACGCAGCACCGCGATCCGGTGCCCGCTGTCTCCTCCGGACACAGTGAAACACCCATCGTCAGACGGGACCTCTGTACGAGGTCCCGATCATGTGATCACTGATTGGCCAATCAGTGATCACATGCAAAGTAGTAAGCAAGATGTCACTTGTGACATCATTGCTTACTACGTGTGAAATCTGTGAATGATCACATGGTACAAGGCTATTCACAACAGCCTTGTACCATGTGACAAGCTGTGACCAATCACAGCTTACTCAGTATTTCTCAATGGCTGTAAGAATGCAGCCAGAGAGAAGGAGAAATGATTGCTTTTACATTCTATATGGGTGTAAAAGCAAACAGTGTAAAAAAAAAAAAAAATCTTCATCACCCCCCACAAGTAGTACAGTGTCACCATGATGACACTGTACTGCTAGGGTGACAGTATGTAAAAAAAAAACCCCATAAATAATATAAAAAAATAAAATAAAAATTAAAAAACATTTTTAAAAAATGATAATTTTTGGTTATAAACTAATTTGGCTTTTTTTTTTTACTAAAAATATAACGGAATACATTTTGGCCACGATTTATGATGAAAGATTATTTATTTGCAAAATTTTATAAGAAAAACACTTTAAAAATTTTTTTGGACTTTTTCATTTACATAGCAAAAATAATAAAAATCCCAGCGGTGAATAAATACCACCAAAATAAAGCTTTATCTGTCTCAAAAAAATGGTAAAAAATTCATATGGGTACAGTATTGCATGACCGCGCAATTGTCAAAGTGTGATAGCGCTGAAAGCTGAAAATTGCCTTGGACAGGAAGGGGGTAAAAGTGTCCGGACAGGAAGTGGTTAATAAACACCTCTTCCTCAGATGTTCAGACCTCAGATATAAGAGAACAGAAAACTCATGGTGCAGTACCTTAAAAATCTTATTTATTAAAACTCACTGCACTTACACATATTGGTATCCCAGCCGACACCAGCAAACAAAGCGTGATACCAATCAGTAAAACGAACCCAGCCTCTTCCCGCATGTGCAGACACTGACAGCTCGGGATTGTAATGACGTCACATCCACAGGCTCCTCCCTACGCGTTTCGTCATCGACGTCCTCACGATGTAATGCATGTTGCTTCTGGGTTCCTACTAGGTAGCGGTCTCCCCTCTACCCAGCAGCATAGCTGCTCCAGATTCTGCCAGCTCAAATTGTGATAAATTCCCCCCCCCCCATGTTGCAAACCACACATGAATAAAACCAGTCAGTCTAAGGTTGATATATGTTTATTGTCACTAATTCAATAGATTAATACAAGCCATAATTCTGTGGTCTGTGGGCACTAACAGCTGGCCCAGACCTTCACAGTTTACAAAGCACAAAAAAAGCAGCAACACACACTAGATGGGGCCGGAATGAAGGGCAATCCAAGAATTGTACCAGAGCTGAAGGACTCACCTACGCCGCCTTGCACCTTAGGACTTTACAGGTACCTCACATACACAAACACATATGCAGGATCAAAGCACTTTTATATTAGTTCCAGTTTACATCCAGTGACATCGCACAGCCCTCTCCCATAGTTGGCAAACAGCTCACACCTATCGACCTCGATGTGTTTCATTCTCACCTCCCCGGCTATTACATCTACCACCACGCATTAATACTTGGGTTCATTTTAGTGTACTTTGTCCATCCTTGCTGGGCTGCTTGTTGAAATCTATTAATCTCAGCCAGTGACTGTTGGTCTTATCTTTCAAAGAATCTGTTAAAAAAATTTGTTCGTGATCAATCGTCAATCTCCCTCTTACTGCCATGGGAAGAAGACAAAGAATCTGATGTGTGTTAATAGATCAAAAGAAGATATATTCCTTAACCCCTTCCCTTCCAGTTCTTTAGGAAACGTGTTCTACAGCAAGATTCCCTAATCACATGATCACTGGCATTAGCTATCACAAGGATCACATGATCAGGAACCTATGCTAGCAGCTCCTGATTGTCACTGTGTGACCAGATGTTGTGACAGCGCAGTCACACGACTGAGCGTGCTCTTGGAACAAAACAGCAATGCATGTGTGGAAGCACAGACTAAGGGCCAGTTCACACTAGATGCAGTTCAGTGCGCTTTTTTTCTGCACCAAAAATGAATGCACAGTGTTTTCCATGTATTCCAATGGCCCTGGTTCGCACTAGTGCAGAAAAAAATGTAGAACATGCTGCATTTTTTTCTGCACAGAACCATACTGGAACATAGCAAACTGCATCAAACTGCACCGGAACTGCGTGTGGTGTGAACTGTGAGCAAAAACGTATCCGGAATGCATTTTTGTTGTGTAAACTGGCCCTAAAGCCAACTTCTGTGCTGCTACATAAAAGCATAGAAAGGGATTCTAGCAAACACTGCAAAAAAAAAAAAAGTAAGCAGGACCTACAAAACAAGAGGCTATATTTGTATATATTTGTAAGGATCAGGTTAGTATAAAGATTCTTCTTTTTCAGGTCCTGCTTATGTCCATCTTTTTGACCCAGATACAAGGTCGCTGTAGGATTCATTGATAAATAAGACCCACAGTTTTCTGATCTATCCACCACTAAATCTACCTTTTGCAAAAAAATAAATAAAAAAGGGAGCATTAATTTTTTATGCAAATGAGCCTGCAACCATATACAGTGGATCAGCCTTTTTTAACCAGGGTGCCCAGGCACGCTGGGGTGCCTTGAGGTTTCTTCAGGGGTGCCTTGGCAAAATGTCTACAAATTGCCCAAAACTTGTATACAAGCCAGCGGGTAGAACAAGCCTGCCTTTTAGTTACACAGAGCCACAGGTTTTCATTGTGCACTATTACCACCTTCTAGCCGTCGGCGTCCTGACAACCAATGATATCATCATTTGATAGGCAGGATGTCAGCTGCCTGCACAGCATCCTAGTGTGACCCTCCCCCGCCCCTCTCCATCAGTGCTGGGGTCACATTAGATCAGTGATGGATAAAAACTGAGGGAGAAGAGAAACACTGGAAAGAAACACTCAGTACCAGGGTGCAAAAGTGTAATTGCTTTGGAAGAACAATTCACCTCTAATGTTGGGTGTCCTACATGTGTGGATGTTGCTGCGTTATATAAAACTATTAGAAGAGTTTTCACATGTTAAAATGGGGTGCTCTTTTAAAATCATGGACAGTCTTGAGGCACCCCATTTTAGAATAGGGTGCCTCGGGACTGTCCATAATTTTAAAGGGTGCCTCGGGACTGTCCATAATTTTAAAGGGTGCCTCGGGACTGTCCATAATTTTAAAGGGTGCCTCGGGACTGTGCATAATTTTAAAGGGTGCCTCGGGACTGTGCATAATTTTAAAGGGTGCCTCGGGACTGTGCATAATTTTAAAGGGTGCCTCGGGACTGTGCATAATTTTAAAGGGTGGCTCGGGACTGTGCATAATTTTAAAGGGTGGCTCGGGACTGTCCAAAATTTTAAAGGGTGCCTCGGGACTGTCCATAATTTTAAAGGGTGCCTCGGGACTGTCCATAATTTTAAAGGGTGCCTCGGGACTGTCCATAATTTTAAAGGGTGCCTCGGGACTGTCCATAATTTTAAAGGGTGCCTCGGGACTGTCCATAATTTTAAAGGGTGCCTCGGGACTGTCCATAATTTTAAAGGGTGCCTCGGGACTGTCCATAATTTTAAAGGGTGCCTCGGGACTGTCCATAATTTTAAAGGGTGCCTAGGGACTGTCCATAATTTTAAAGGGTGCCTCGGGACTGTCCATAATTTTAAAGGGTGCCTCGGGACTGTCCATAATTTTAAAGGGTGCCTCGGGACTGTCCATAATTTTAAAGGGTGCCTCGGGACTGTCCATAATTTTAAAGGGTGCCTCGGGACTGTCCATAACTTTAAAGGGTGCCTCGGGACTGTCCATAACTTTAAAGGGTGCCTCGGGACTGTCCATAACTTTAAAGGGTGCCTCGGGACTGTCCATAATTTTGAAGGGGGCCTCGGGACTGACCATAATTTTGAAGGGGGCCTCGGGACTCTCCATAATTTTGAAGGGTGCCTCGGGACTCTCCATAATTTTGAAGGGTGCCTCGGGACTGTCCATAATTTTGAAGGGTGCCTCAGGACTGTCCATAATTTTGAAGGGTGCCTTAACTGAAAAAAGGTTGAGAAACGCTGCAGTGGATCACAGATGCAACGCCAGGAT
The DNA here is from genome assembly GCF_062004578.1 of Staurois parvus. Lineage (NCBI taxonomy): Eukaryota > Metazoa > Chordata > Amphibia > Anura > Ranidae > Staurois > Staurois parvus. The sequence goes on from NW_028318804.1 coordinate 711,187, forward strand.
CCTACTGACTCTTCCAAGCTCTATGTGTACACTGCGGTACGGACTGAGTTAGAGAACTGGAAGAAGTGTCAATAGTCTACGAGTGTGGTGTCTCTATTGGGGGTTACAAGTCCACCTGCTGCAGTGCAGATGGGACTTGTAGTTTATTCATCCACGGATCAACGTGAAGAATGACACCGATTTCAGATCTGACAGCTGCTCCGAGGAAGAACCACCCCCATACACTGTTAGAGCACAGGTGTAACGTGGAAAATGATCTTAAAGGTTTAGGTGGAGCTAGCCTTTAAATCAGACTCAGTGGAATTTTATTATTCTTGTAGGTTCAGTCCGTTAAAAACATCTATTTGAATGGTTGTCAGTGGTCAGATTCACCCACCTCTTTCATATCTCACTCAGGAAATCCAGTGAATTCCCAGCTCCTCTCATACGACACAGTCATTATAGGAGGGTATGACGCTATGCGGAGTTCTCATTTATTTCAAACAGGAAACGCACACGTCAGAGTGAAGACCCATTAGAACACGCCTGCCAGGAATTTTTATAGGGAGATCATGTTGCTGGGATTCCTGAGGGGTAAGACACCAGTGGTTGATTTGGCCACGCAGAGCCCATCCAAAATATATCAACTTTGGGTGAACTGTCCCTTTAACATTGGAGAAGCACTAAATACTAAGTCAGGAAAGTATTTCCCTAAGCGAACAAACATCAAGTAAGGGTACCCCCTGACAGAGGTGGTAGCAGCAGGTGCTAGGCAGAGGATGTCGGCGGAGGTGAGTGAGAGGCTTGGTAGGACGAGCAGCTCTGGACACCATACAAGTGGACTACAGATTACAATGTTAGTAGAGCAGTGTGGCATTGGCCAGCTGTGATGAACGGAGATAGTAAGCCGGCAGACAGAGCACAGCTAGGCAGACGCGGGAAATGGCAGTTACATAAATGTAGTGTTTACTGCAGCAGTACTGATAAAGAAAGCATGCTACACATGTCGGCGGGGAATGCCAGCCGTGGTGAAGGTGGGGTTAATTCTGACAGATGACGGGGAAGCGAAGGGAATTTCCAGGTATCAATCAAAAGAGATTAACTGGGCTTCGCTGCCCCCTGACACTTGCTGGCCGTGTGTTGCTTGTTGCTGTGGGGGCTGCTGCTGACCAGCACCTACTGCCATCTAAAAGAGAAGAGAGAAACAATTACTCCACAGCAGAGCAAAAACATGTACTGCACAAACCTGGTATATGCTTTCAAAGCTGAATCATGATGTAAGAATAACATTTCTTCCCTTTTTCTCCTCCTCCCCTGATCAACAAGCAATTAAGATTTTTCAATTAAATCATTTTGTTTTCAAGAAAAACCTCTTCTGAGAACCAGTAATATCATCACTGGGTCGGTCTGCTGGTCTTTGCTCCGCGTTTGATGGAACTGGCTAGCAGGCTCCTGTGAACGTCATAGCATTCGGCTTCAGGTCATTTTTCAAGAGTATTATATGAAAGAACACACCCTCTATATCCCTTTAGACAGGCATGCTCCTACATACGGCCCCACCTGGGTGCAGTGGACTTTAGCTGTGCATTCCGCTCATCAGTTGCTTGAGCAAGTATGTTTAAAGGGATGCTGGAGATGAGATTTTTTTCAAACAATGCTTGGGAACAAAATGATTGAGGGCAAAGAAAGCTAATAGCTGTTAGAGGGGAACAAAAACAGCACAAATCAGGAGCAGAGTGTACCTGAAGATGACTGAACTCATTCAGGCAGGCAATGAAGGCTGGCTCAAGATAGCTGCTGAATGTTCATGTTTATGAGGTGGAGATGGAAACCTATATATGCAGTATATCTCGGTAACACACATACATTTCCACATTTTATCACTTTAACCACTTACCCTCCTGAGGATTTACCCCCCTTTCATGACCAGGTCATTTTTTGTGTTACGGCGCTGCGTTACTTTAACTGACAATTCCGCGGTCATGCAACGCTGCACCCAAATGAAATTTACGTCCTGTTTTTCCTACAAATTGAGCTTTCTTTTGGTGGTATTTGATCACCTGTGTGGTTTTATTTTTTGAACTAGAAGCAAAAAAGACTGGCAATTTTAAGAAAACACAATATTTTGGACTTTTTACTATTAAACATGTCCAGTAAAAATCAAATTGTGTCATAAATTTCGGCCAAAATGTATTCTGCGACATGTCTTTGCTAAAAAAAAAAAATACCAATATGTGTAAATCAATTGGTTTACGTGAAAGTTATAGCGTTTACAAATGGCGGTGTAAATAATGGGATTTTTTTTCTTTCTACTGGTAATGATGGCGATCAGCGACTTTTAGCGGGACTGCAGCGGACATTCTGACAGTGGAGGGGAACTAACTTGGTGTCACTGACACCCCCAGTGACACCAATACAGTGATCAGCGCTAAAAAAAAAAAAAAAGCATTGACACTGTACTAATGACACTGGGCAGGAAAGGGTTAATGTGAGGGGTGATCAAAGGCTTAACTATGTGCTGGGAGTGTTTTACTAGGGGGCGGGGGGTGTGTTCTTCACTGTAAGCACACTGATCAGGATGGCTGTACTGTGCACAGCCATCCTGACCAGTGTGCTCGAACTGACAGGGAGGAAGATTGTTTGTAAACAAAACAGTCACCCCCACGTCGGAGATGCTCGGTAATCACTGGGCGCCGGCAGGTAATTACCGACCAGGACCCCCCGGTGATTGACATCCGCGGTAGCAAATGGCGGCACGGGTAGGCTGCGCGCGCCCCCTACCAGGAAATGCAGAATGACGTACATATACACGTGATCCTGCGTACAGGTGCCGCCCTGTAGCAGTTTATCTGCTATAGGGTGGTCCTAAAGCGGTTAAAGACCCTGCACTTAGCTCCTAATTTCTGCTTGTGGAATGACAACTCACGCCTTATTGTGGAATGAAACTGCAAGACTGTCTCATCCGTGCCCAGTTGTATGTGAATAAATTACTGAATCCTTCCCATTCTTCTCATCTCTGCAGCATAGAGACCAATTTCTCTATAGTGCAAAACAGGAACTGGGAGGACTCCTGAGATAACACAGGAAGTGTGTACAGGACAGCTCTGAATCTGAGAAGATCGACAGGTATATTTTTTTGCACCTACTGAACAGATTTAAAAAAAAAACAAAAAAAAAACACATATACATAGATACACATCATGGTTTACCAGGGTTATGGCTGCAGCAGTATGTCTCCCCCCAAATTTCCCCCCCTTTCCCCACGCTTTTCAGTGAACCCAGATCTCTTCATGAAGAAGGCCTGTCATGCTTTATTGCTATCACAAAGGATGTTTACATTTCTTGTGATAGCAATAAAAGTGCTAAGAAATTAAAGGGACAGTGTTAAACAAGAAAAAAAAAGTAATAAAATAAAAAATGTGAACCTTCTGCGCTCATGCACAGTGGAGAAGGCATACATAGGTCACGCCCACATATGTAAACTGTGTTCGCACCACACATGAGGTATCCTCTGTAACTCTAAAATGGTAACCTGTATACATTTTTAAACCGTTGACTATGGAGATTTTTTTTTTAAGTACCGTAGTTTGGCGCCATTCCATGAGCGTGCACAATTTTAAAGCATAAAGACAAATCTATTTCCTCGGCATAACATAATTTTTCATATTTTACAAAAAAAATAAATTGGTTATATATTGTGTTTTTTGCATTAAAGTTCAATAAGGTTTATTTTTTTCAAAGAAAACTGCATTTGAAAAACTTCTGTGCAAATACTGCGTGACATAAAACAATGACTGACATTTTATTCTTTAGGGCCTCTGCTTAAAAAAAAAAAAAAAAAAAAAAAAAAATGTATATAATTTTCGCAGCGCATAGCAATCAGGACACACACGCGCGCGCACGTGTGTGTGTATGCGTGAATAAATATATATATGAAAATTGGATTGCTGCACATAAAAAAACTTATTGTTGAAAAATCACCATACAAAAAAAAGAGTGATCCCAAAAAAAGATCACTCTTTTGTATGGTGATTTTTCAATAATAAAAGTTTTTTTATGTACAGCAATCCAATTTTCCAATAGCCTGATTGCTATGCATTGTGAAAGATCACCGTTGTGCACTCCACCTATATCACTGATTTTATATATATATATATATATATATATATATAAAAAGTGTGTCAGAATAGGTCTGGTCCTTAAGTGGTTAAACAAAACTCTTTCATGGAATAAGTAAGAAAAGGAAGCAAATAATAACGGTTAATTGTTCGGATTTACATATACTTTAATTCCAGTCAGCTCAACCCACGGTTTCATTTGAATTTCATACATCACCCATCCAAGACCCACTTACAGGGAAAGATCACATACCGGTTGGTACATCGGCTGTTGTCCAGGGTGGAAAGGTTGCTGAGAAGGCATGTTGGTCATTGCTGGGTCTTGTCCAGGAAGTGAAGAAATGAGGTTCTAAAAACAAATGCATAGAAATGTATGTCACAGAAATGGTTTCTTTTTTTTTTCTCTAATGAAGACCAAGAAGTGATTGCTCAGGTCTCGGTCTTAGAAGCAGCAGGGGACAGAGGCGGCAATCGCCTAGGTGAGTATGACTTTTTTTTTTTTTTTTTTTTTTTTAACTCCCAAACTTCTCTATTAACCGCATGCCGCCCAGCCACTGTACATATACGGCGGCAGGGCGGCACTCACAGGCAAAACCACATTTTAAAACGTATGTTTTGTAAACAAATAGGGGGCACGCTGCCGCCCTATTTGTCCTGTGGATCACCGCCGCAGATGTCAGTTGCCGGGTCACAGCCGCTCATTAGCGGCTATGTCCCGGCGATCGGTGGTAAACGGTGACAGAGAGCACAGCTGCAGTAGCTGTGCTGTCTGTCACTTCCCTGTCAGCTCGAGGATGAGCTGATCGAGAAAGAACAGTTTCACTTTCTCGGTCAGCCTTGTCCCGCCCAGTACACAACCCCGCCCCCTAGTAAAACACTCCCCTCACACAGATAACCCTTCCCTGCTAAATAAAGTTAACCCCTTCCTCCCCATTGCCATTAGTACAGTGTCAGTTTTTTTTTTTTGCACTGATCACTGTATTAGTGTTTTTGGGGATGTCAGTGACCCCAAGTCAGTACCCCCCAATGTCAGAATGTCCGCCGCAGTCCCGCCATAAGTCGCTGGTCACTGCCATAAGTCCCTGATCGCTGCCATAATTCGCTGATTGCAGCCATTATTAGTATAAAAAAAACCCTAAAAATCCCAGTATCTTTCCCGCCATTTGTAAACGCTATAACTTTCACGTAAACCAATTAATTTACACGTATTGGGATTTTTTTTTAGCAAAGACATGTCGCAGAATGCATTTTGGCAGAAATTTATGACTAAATTTGATTTTTGCATTTTTTTTTACTGGACATGTTTTATAGCAAAAAGTCCAAAATATTGTTTGTTTTTCCTCAAAATTGTCAGCCTTTTTTTTTTATAGCGCAAAAAATAAAAACTGCACAGGCGATCAAATACCACCGAAAGAAATCTCAATTTGTGGGGGAAAAAAGGATGTAAATTTCATTTATGTACCATATTGCATGACCGCGCAATTGTCCATAAAACTAGCGCAGCGCTGTATAGCAGAAAAATGGCGTAAATTGCAGTATCTATACCATAGTTTGTAGACGCTATAACTTCCACACAAAGCAATCAATATACTCTTATTGGGATTTTTTTTACCAAAAACATTTAGCAGAATACATTTTGGCCTAAATTTATAACCAACTTTGAGTTTACTATATATTTTTTATAGCTGACAATAAAAAATATTGTTTTTCTTCAAAATTTTTGGCGTTTTTTTGTTTATAGCGTGAAAAATAAAAAGCGCACAGGTGATCAAATTACACCGAAAGAAAGCTCTATTTGTGTGAAAAAAAGGACTCAAATTTTGTTTGGGTGCAGCATTACATGACCGCGCAATTATCAGTTGAATTAGTGCAGCGCCAAGTAGCAAAAAGAGGCGTGGTCATTAAGGGGGGTAAATCCTCAGGAGCTCAAGTGGTTAAGCTGTCTGTACATGAGGCAAATTAACCTTCCATTGCATTTTTATTCAAGGTTACAAAGAATTGAAGACATAACATATGTACAGTATAAAGCGGTTTCCTTCGACCATATGAAATTACCTGATCATAACACAGTGGAAAATCTTTCATTAACCCCTTGCCCTCCAGAGGATTTACCCCCCCTTCCTAACCAGGCCATTTTTTGCGATACGGCGCTGCGTTACTTTAAGCTCTTGACGCCGCCCGCATGAAAATGTGCGGCCTCCCGGCGTCTGGGCCTTGCTGCCGAGTGGCTGCACATTTGCATGCAGAAAGGTCCCGATCTCCTCTTGCTATGTCCTTTTTTCCCCACAAATTGAGCTTTCTTTTGGTGGTATTTGATCGCCTGTGCGTTTATTTTTTGCGCTATAGGAAAAAAAAAAAAAAATTTTGGAAAAAAAAGCAAAGACAATATTTGACTTTTTGCTATTAAACATGTCCAGAAAAAAAATAATAAAAAATCAAATATTGTCATACATTTACACCAAAATGTATTCTGCTACATGTCTTTGCTAAAAAAAATAATAAAAAAAAAAAAAAAATCACAATATGTAAATTAATTAGTTTACGTGAAAGTTATAGCATTTACAAATAGGAGTATATATACTGGGATTTTTAATTTTTTTTATTAGTAATGGTGACAACAGTGACATAGCGGGACTGCAGCAGGCATTCTGACATTGGGGGGGAACTGACTCAATGTCACTGACATCCCCAGTGACACCAATACAGTGATCAGTGCTAAAAAAACAGAAAACTGTACTAATGGCACAGGAAAAGGTTGACATGAGGGTGACCAAAGGGTTAACTGTGTGCTAGCAGTATTTTACTAGGGGGCTGTGTCAGTGTGCTTCACTGTAATCACGCTGCTTTGGATGTCTGTGCTAAACAAAACAGCTCTCCCCATCGGAGATCCTCGGAAACCAACGGGCGCCGGCGAGTAATCACCGGCTGGGACCCAGTGATTGATAGCTGCGGTCGTGAATGGTGTTGCAAATGCCAGCGCGGGTAGGGCGCACGCCTCCTACCCAGAAATGCTAAATCACGTATATATACGTGATTTTGCGCACTGTGCCGCCCTGTAGCAGTATTTCTGCTATAGGGCGGCCGGGAAGCGGTTAAGGTAGGATTGTAATAAAATCCTATTTACAATGCATGCAAAAGATTTTTCCTTTTCAATTTTGTTAAAGTAGGGAAGAGTTACATCCAACGCCTATATTTTATTATTGCCTGTGTCCTTGCTGGGGAGAGTCCATCTTTCTTTGTCCTGGTGATTCTTGTCATAGCGATAGAGAGTGAAGGCAAATGCAAACATTTTGAGTTGTCATGAGATCCAGAGTTGGAGGGATTTTGTTCAATTTGGAGACACTTCCTCTCATTTGCTGTTCTGCCTTTAGGACAGGCCAAAAACATGATATGGGTTAAATTCGTTGTAAAGCCTGAAGGTTTTTTACCTTCATGCATTCTATGCATGAAGGTAAAAAACCTTCAGTATGCAGCACTGACCCCCCCCCCTTCCCCCCGTATCCCACCCTAATACACAATTCAGCAAAGTGCACGAGAGCAACTGCTGTCCCGGCTCTCTGCCTCCTCACTGGCTCAGACACAGCAGGGGGAGAAATTGGCTCCCTCTGCTGTCAATCAGGATGGAGTGGGGGCCAAGCCCCGCTCTATGAGTCTTATGAACAAGCAGAGCGTGGCTCAGAAGCAAGCACACATGAGTTCCCCCATTGCAAGCAGCTTGCTATGAGGAAACTCAACAGGGGGGAGGAGCAAGGAGCACAAGCAGGGGAATCAAGGAGGATTGGGGCTGTTCTGATCAAAACCCTTGCACAGAGGTGGTAAGTATAACATCAATTTAACCCTTTCCTGTTCTAGTCAAAACGAAAAAAATGTTTTCTCTTTACATACACAGTTATGAATAGACCAATAGACATGCATTTACATAAAGCACCTTTTGACAGAGTTGTATCACAGTAAATGTAAGACAGGTAAAGTGTTACTAAACCCACAACAGTACAATCAGTCTGTAGATGCAGTAAAGCATGCCTGTTATACTCACTGTAGAACCTAAGGGGTTAATCCTCTGCATTGTGAAAAAGGCTGTTTGATCCTGACTTCTCTGATCCCCCCCTTCTTCCAGTGTTCCCTCTTATCTCCTTGGTGTGTATTGCTAGAGTGTTTTTTTTTTTCTTTTCTTGGGAGAGTGCATGTGTTCAGCATAGGGCCAATCAACACAGTCCAAACAGAGGTCAGGGAATCTGCATCCTCCTAGAGCAGAAAAAACTCCTTCCACAAGCTTTAACCAATGCTTGGCTGGACACTGATAGAAATCACTAGACTGCTCTAACTGCTGATGGGAAAAGGTATTTAGCAGTTTATATTTACTAAAATAATTGCACTTCCATGTTTTGTGTACAGTGGGAGACCAGATATAGTGAATGCAGGGTCCGGGGAGACCAGATATAGTGAATGCAGGGTCCTGGGAGACCAGATATAGTGAATGCAGGGTCCTGGGAGACCAGATATAGTGAATGCAGGGTCCGGGGGGAGAGACCAGATATAGTGAATGCAGGGTCCGGGGAGACCGGATATAGTGAATGCAGGGTCCGGGGAGACCAGATATAGTGAATGCAGGGTCCGGGGAGACCGGATATAGTGACTGCAGGGTCCGGGGAAACCAGATATAGTGAATGCAGGGTCCGGGGAGACCGGATATAGTGAATGCAGGGTCTGGGGGGGGGGGGTTGGGGGAGACCGGATATAGTGAATGCAAGGTCCGGGGAGACCGGATATAGTGAATGCAAGGTCCGGGGAGACCGGATATAGTGAATGCAGGGTCCTGGGAGACCGGACATAGTGAATGCAGGGTCCTGGGAGACCGGATATAGTGAATGCAGGGTCCTGGGAGACCAGATATAGTGAATGCAGGGTCCGGGGGGGAGACCGGATATAGTGAATGCAGGGTCCGGGGAAACCAGATATAGTGAATGCAGGGTCCGGGGAGACCGGATATAGTGAATGCAGGGTCTGGGGGGGGGGGGTTGGGGGAGACCGGATATAGTGAATGCAAGGTCCGGGGAGACCGGATATAGTGAATGCAAGGTCCGGGGAGACCGGATATAGTGAATGCAGGGTCCTGGGAGACCGGACATAGTGAATGCAGGGTCCTGGGAGACCGGATATAGTGAATGCAGGGTCCGGGGAGACCAGATATAGTGAATGCAGGGTCCAGGGAGACCAGATATAGTGAATGCAGGGTCCAGGGAGACCAGATATAGTGAATGCAGGGTCCTGGGAGACCAGATATAGTGAATGCAGGGTCCTGGGAGACCAGATATAGTGAATGCAGGGTCCGGGGGGGAGACCGGATATAGTGAATGCAGGGTCCGGGGGGGAGACCGGATATAGTGAATGCAGGGTCCTGGGAGACCAGATATAGTGAATGCAGGGTCCTGGGAGACCAGATATAGTGAATGCAGGGTCCGGGGAGACCAGATATAGTGAATGCAGGGTCCGGGGAGACCAGATATAGTGAATGCAGGGTCCGGGGGAGACCGGATATAGTGAATGCAGGGTCCTGGGTTTAGTAACACTTTAAAAATCATTGCTTTCATTTCTTTGCGTGGTATTCCCTGGATTAATAAGGAGCTCCGGCAACCTTGGCAGAGCAAACAGGCAGAGAAGCTAAAAACAAAAATTCACTTTTACCTGTTCACTTTAATTGAACTAACCTGCATGTTATATGGCTGATAGCCCATGGGGACAGGCTGTGCACCCATGTAATTCATCCCGCTAGCAGGAGGATTCTGGGACATGGATGACAGGCTCTGGGAGGCCACATTCTTAAAAAGAAAAAGACAAAACACACACAACTTAAAACAGAACTATGGGCAAAATAAGACATTACATGTCTAGAACTAGCATTAATACAGCAGTTTTTGTTCCGGAGTTACCTCTATATCTGTTTATTACCTGTAGATCCTGCCAGTAGATTTTTTTTTTCCTTTTCCTTTATCGGATGACATTCTGCAGTGAAATTGCACAGCAGAGTTGTCACCCTGCACACAGCATAGTCCTAGATGGACATCTAGTACTATATGGACGTAAGCAAGGCACAAATTAAAGCCCAACTCCATCCAAAAATGGGCAAAGTGGAATTGTCTACTTAAAGCCCGACTCCAGCCAATAAAGTGGGAACAGTTAAAATTTCTGTCAGGTTTTTATTGCTTTCTGTGACCCTGTTGCTGTGCTCTTCTTTCGCTTTCTGTACCATAAAAAAAAAAGGGATGTCATCACCAGTTTAGGATAGCACAGTCAGCAATAAAAACATGGTCCTCAGTTCTAACATTTCTCTACTCTACAATCCTAATCCCAGCTGAAGAGATTTACCACCATTTCCTGTCCTGATAGAGGAAAAATCTCCCTAACAGGGACAAAAACCTGAAAGAAATTAACCTTTCCATGCACTATCCAAAATAAAATATCTTTTGGCTTGAGCCGGCATAAAAAAAAGAATTTCTATTCAACATCATCAGCTTGCAGTTTCAACATGTAAACTGCCTATCAAGCTGTAACAGAGCTTACCTGGTAGGGTTGTGTTGGCGTGGGCTGGTAGGACGTGTACGCAGGATTGGTAGTTGGCACTGGCTGCCCTTGCTGCGCTGCAGGAGCGGCTCCTGCTGGGTACATGTAGGCATTAACCATGCCAGGGTCTGTAACAAGACAATGTTGAGACCATTACAATAACAGCCTGCTTTATTAACACTGAGGCAGAGCCTGAAACATGTCACTGACCTGCACCAGGCATGGAGGTATAAGGCGCAGAGCCAGGCTGTCCTGGTTGATTCATGTACACCCCATGCATGGGAGAGCCCTCCACTGAGCCAGAAGGACTGAAGGTGCCTGGATAAGCATTGGGGCCGGAGGGTGGGTACATGACACCACCTGATGATGGCAAAGACTGCATCTATGAAAAAAAAAAAAAAATGAATAACAGGAACTTGAGTGTTAAAAAAAAGTATTCAGTACAGCTCTTCAAAACATGCACATTTTCTTAAATGTAAGTACAGAAAAAATACAAAAAAAAAGAAAAACTTATTGATGCAACAGAAATACAGTGCACTCATAACTTCACGTTTGGTATGTCAATACAAAGCTTTTGCTACTCCCAAACCCTGTCTGCTGGACTACAAAACTCCATCTATCCACCACCCTTCTTCTATGTCCCTCCCCAAACATACATTCATTCCTTTTCCTCCTTTTACCAGAAAAATAATCCCGCCGCCTTAACTACCAAGAGTTTGCACATGCACTCAGTATATTGAAAGGGCTCCTGGCAAATGTAATTCTGGGGCTGTGCCTATGCCAGTAGGTACTGGGAGTCCCAGCAGCTGCCCCGCAAGAAAATCTTTAAAAGAGAAGTGTAGAAATTAAAAATAATAAATGTAAATTTATTTTTTTAATTACTTATTTCAGGTACTTATATAGCGCTGTCAATTTACACAGCACTTTACATATATATCGTACATTCACATCAGTCCCTAACCCTCAAGGGGCGTACAATCTAAGGTCCCTAACTCACATTCATACATACACATACTAGGGCCAATTTAGACAGGAGCCAATTAACCAGCATGTCTTTGGAGTGTGGGAGGAAACCGGAGGACCCGGAGGAAACCCACGCAGTCACAGGGAGAACATGCAAACTCCAGGCAGGTGGTGCCGTGGTTGGGATTCGAACCGACGACCCTAGGCAGGCAGAAGTGCTAACTGTTTAGCCACTGTGCTGCCCACAGGTAGGTAAATACGCTCAGTTCTTGGGTCCGCTCTGAGCACAGATCAGTGACTGTAAATCATCTTTCTCTGCTCTGCCCCTCCAGCGCTCACTGGAGCACAGGGCTGGGGTGGGGATGGGAGCAGCTGGCTCAGTTTTGTCAGTGGTGCACTGAAAGGCTGAGCCAGCTGCTGGCCAAGAATCTGCGTGGATCCCGACTTTATTGGTCTTGATCCTCTGTGAGTCTGGAGTGGCTCTGTGATGTCACCCGACAGCGGGCTGATTCTGTGTCACAGGAGTGGAAAAGCAAGGGCACTTCTGTGACCCATATTCAGGGGCGTATTTACCACAAGGCAAACAAGGCATTTGCCTAGGGCGGCATTTTTTAGGAACATATGCAGCATGGGGACCAGGTGGGAACCGAGAGAGGCTGCGAGCTGTTTAATGGTGTGTGCAGAGCGTCTCTCTCTCTGTCGCCGGGGAGGGGGGGGGGGTGTTACTGGAAGGCTCTCTCAGGTGGGGGGGGGATAGGGCAGGGATGTTGTGGATTCAGTTTCTCTCCGTGGGGGGTTTGTGGTGTTGCTCTCTCTCTGCTGGGGAGGGAGGGGGACGTCCAATTTTTGTGTTGCCTAGGGGAGCACAAAACCTAAGTACACCACTGCCCATAGGAGAAGGGGTCAATCGAGATTAGGCTATACTTCTCTTTTAGGCGAACTTCACATAGATGCAGTGCTATTAACCTGCTGGTTTCAGTGCAATTTCAAGGGGTAGTTGTTCTGCGACTCAGGGGCAATTCTGATGCGACTTGGCAGCGTTCTCAGTCAGTATCTCTCTCTCTCTCTATTCTGACATGGTTCAGGGATGGGAGATAAAAAAAAAAACAAAAAAAGACTTGCAGAAAACGTAGTGGAATTGTGTGATCTTAGGACAGAGAAATGATTTCCATTCAATTCTACGTAGCTACAAATCACCCTGCACTAAACTCAACTGCATGTAAACGACAATGTGTACATGGACACATAGGAAAACATTAGGGAGAGTTCAGGGGCTGCTGGAAAATCCGCAGAAAAGCTCCTGAACATCAGTTTATCAGCTGCAGTGTACATGGAGCCTAAGAGCTCTGGAAACAACGGGAACACACCTGTGCATAAGGCAGGGAGAAAGCTGGCATCTGGGCTCTCATCTGGATGGTCTGCTTCTGCTGCTCCAGTCGCATCTGCCTTTCCTTCTCCTGTTCCTGCAGGCGCTGGATGGCAAGCTGGCGCTGCATCTCCAAATATTCCTACAATAACAGGTATAACATGTAAGTCTTGCTCCATACAACCAGGGTGGATAAAAATCAATGATTTTCTTTAAAAAAAAAAAAAAAATCTGATTTTTTTTAATTCAATCGGATTTTTTTAAATAAAATGCTTTTTGAGGAAAATATATTACCATCCAAAGGTTATTCCATCATGAAATAAAGATTAGTTTTTTTAATTATGTAGAATAAGGCTGTATATGTTTCATTTTTTTGGTAAATAAATTCCATGAATCCATTCACAATGTCATGCTCTTCCAGAGGTTTTTGTAAGATTATTGGGCAGTTTCTCTGCCTACAAGATATTATCACAGATGATTGGTTTACTTTTGCAGTTCTCAAAACTGAATCTGACTCAGCGGAGATCACATGCCTCTTCTTCACAGCAAAAATGTTATAACATGAACAGAGTTAAGAAAAAGACCTTCATCCTAACTTCTACAAACCTATGAATACAGAATCAACCCCTTCAGTGCTAAGTTTCAAGAAGTTCAGTGAATAGAATAGAAACAATATTTTTCTGATTGTTTGGAGTGGAATAGATCTGCACAAGAAGAAAGTGAAACTAAGTGTGAGGAGGAAGGGGCTGACAGTCTACGTTTCTTCAAATATATATATTTTGTTTAACCAAATTAGTTACCAAACATGGATGTTTAAGCAAATCACATATGCTGGAATGTTATTGTTTCAGTTGAATAAATCTATTTAAATTGTTATTATTAAGGTAATGATTATTTTTCTCCTTCCTAAGTACAACAGAAAAGTTGTCCAAATATGAATGATTAACCTATTAAACTGGGGATAAAAAAACTAATATGAAAAGTTGTTATTCTAAAAATCTTCATCTACTTGCATATTAAAGTAATACCAGCAAGAATTAGTCTTTATGTAGAAAACTAGGATTTAAATCAAGCTTTACTGACTAGTGATTTTTAAATCGTGATTTAAATCAGTTTGATTTAAATCAAATCCACCCTGCATACAACACATATAGAAACCCAGCGGCCATTGCGTCTTACCTGTTTCTTTTGCCTCATTATCTCCAGCTTCTGTGCCAACTGTATCTGCCGTTGCCTCTCAGCCTCCTCTGCAGCTCGTCGCAGCTTTTCTCTGTGCTCCTCGCGTAGTGCATTCAGAGCCCCACGGGCATCTCTGATCTGGGCCAGCTTGTCCTGAAGACCTTCATAATACACTGTGGAAAAACATGTTACGATGTTAGTGTAGCTCTTACACTTTATTTTGCTAGACAAACAGGCTGATATTGTCGACTCCAAGACATCTGTTGGTACATATGGGTGTAAATCCTAAATATCTAAAGTCAAATACCAAGCATACAGCCATGGCCAAAAGGTTTTCAGAATGACACAAATATTAATTTTCACAAAGTCTGCCGCTTCAGTGTTTTTAGATCTTTTTGTCAGATGTTATGAAATGCTTGTAATTATATTTAGTAACTGTCAGAGGCTTTTAATGACAATTACATTAAGTTTATGCAAAGAGTCAGTATTTGCAGTATTGACCTCTCTCTTTCAAGACCTCTGCAATTCGCCCTGGCATGCTGTCAATCAACTTCTGGTCCACAACCAGACTGATGGCAGCCCATTCTTGCATAATCAATGTGTGGAGTTTGTCAGAATTTGTGGGTTTTTTTTTTTTGTTCACCCGCCTCGAGGATTGACCACAAGTTCTCAATGGCATTAAAGTCTGGGTAGTTTCCTGGCCATGCACCCAAATGTTCGATGTTTTGTTCCCCAAGCCACTTAGTCATCACTTTTGCCTTATGGCAAGGTGCTCCATCATGCTGGAAAAGGCATTGTTCCTCACCAAACTGTTCTTGGATGGATGGGAGAAGTTGCTCTTGGAGGATGTTTTTGGACCATTCTTTATTCATGGTTGTTCTTATGCAAAATTGTGAGTGAGGCCACTCCCTTGGCTGGGAAGCAACTTCACACATGAATGGTCTCAGGATGGCATGACCCTGGTGGTAGCACTCACCTTTTCTTCTCCGGACAAGGTTTTTTTTCCCAGATGCCCCAATCAGAAAGGGGATTCATCAGAGAAAATGACTTTACCCCAGTCCTCAGCAGTGCAATCCCTGTACCTTTTGCAGTATATCAGTCTGCCCCTGATGTTTTTCCTGGAGAGAAGCGGCTTCTTTGCTGCCCTTCTTGACACCAGTCCATCATCCAAAAGTCTTCTCCTCACGGTGCATGCAGATGCACTCACACCTGCCTGCTGCCATTCCTGAGCAAGCTCTACACTAGTGGTGCCCCGATCCCACAGCTGAATCAACTTGAGGAGATGGTCCTGGCACTTGCTGGACTTTCTTGGGCGCCCTGAAGCCTTAACAATTAAACCTTTCTTCTTGAACTCCTTGATGATCCGATAAATGGTTGATTTAGGTGCAATCTTAGTAGCAGCAATATCCTTGCCTGTGAATCCATTTTTGTTCAAAGCAATGATGACTGCACATGTTTCCTTGACAGGGTAAATTAATATTTGTGTCATTTTCATAACTTTTGGCCAGAGCTGTATGTCATGAAATCTAAAGACACATCTAACATGGAGTATACAGGAATGTAATAGAAAATTTCTCCATACCGAATGACATAGCAAACTTACTGATACCCTGCTCAGTGGTATTCACACCCAAATCAAAGTGTTTTACTTTCATCAGTCAACTACACTACCCTACAATACCTAACACCATATAAGTAGATGTTCAAAAACTAAACTCTACAATCCAGGTACATCTGCAAGTCAGGCACATCACCTACTACATGTTCACTCTTTCAAAGCAAACAATGTCATCAGTGTTCAGTGCAGGGCAAATATATTATAATTCTGTCAGTAACAGCCTGTGCTGCATGTAAACACTGTCAAGTAGAATTACTGGGTCTGCTGTGCCAACACAAATTCTAAAAAGGTCATCATAGCCACCAGCAAACAGGACCAGAAGCACAAACAGAACCCAATGCAGGGGTGTCAAACTCCATTTCATCGTGGGCCGTATCAGCACTATGGTTGCCCTCAAAGGGCCGGTTGTATCTGTAAGACCAAATGTCCAGAGCATCCCACCCCCCCCCCCCCCCTTACATCAGATGTCAAGAATCCCACACCATCCCTAAAATCACCATGCACCCCCTTTGGGGGCAGAGCTGGAAAGCAGAAAGTGCAGGGTCTGGAGGAGGACCAGTGGAGGAGTGGAGTCAGTTACCAGAGCCTGCTGAATGCTGGAGACCAGGGGAGGCAAAGATGAGGGGGTGCTGCAGCTACACTGAGAGGTGCAGGATTTGGCAGAGGAGTTCTATTCTCCGCTCTGCTGCCGACTGTTGAGAAGGTGGGGGTGGAGAAAAGGTGGTACCTGCAGGAGAGGTGCAAGGGCCACACTGGATGGCTTGGAGGGCCAGATTTGGCCCGCGGACCTTGTGTTTGACACCTGTGACCTAATGGATAACTAGACAGCTGCCAGAGGACAGTAACAGACATGCAACCCGCAAGAATGAACCCCATGGCCACCAGAAGGAAGCAGAGCAGCCAACTGTCCTAAGACTAAGACAGCAGACTAGGGACCTCAGTACGCATGGTATTTCTACCAAGAGAAGGCGGCTTGGAGTCAAAAGCCTAGCTGAGATCTCCAGATCTGGATGATGATGAGAGTCAAAACAGCACTAAGAAGAGCTTTTGTCAGCGAACCTCTGGTTTGGTGACCCTGCAGTGATAAATATAAAAATGTGATTCTTGTGAGCTACTATGGTGTATTTTATACTTCCTAAGGTGAATAAATAAAAATTATAAAAAAATCAATAAATAACCATTAAAGGTTGTGTGCTTAATTAAACAAGCTGGTTTTGACCTCACTTAACGGTTTAGTCATAGTAATCAGGTGAGCGCACACTGGTGAAGGAGCACATGAGGAAAAATTACTGTGTGGACTTTTGTTTTTACACAATTTGTTATATAATTTTTATAATTTAGTATTTTTCACGGATTGTGTTGTAGAAATAAGCATGGATTTGCAGTAGAATTACATACCTAAACTGGACTCACATATGCTACTTAAAAAATTATATTTTTTTATATATATTTCTTTGAATTATATATGGTTTATATATTTTTGGAGCATATCACATTTAATTTAATCGTATATTAGTGGAGCGCAACATGTTTTTGTATTTTGAGCCTGCAGTGATACTGCCATGAGCCAGGGTGAAATACTTCTGAGCCAGGTTAGAAGTTGCTGAAACTCAGAATGATAGAAATCTGCTTAAGGTTGGAGGCTATCCTTCTGCTTTTTTTAATTTCTATTATCCCCAGAGACAGGGACTTATACCCTGGAGATCTGCTCTGTATCCCATAGTCCACTTATTGCAAAAATTTAATAAATTCAACAAAATTAATGAAATAAAAAATGTAGCACAGGGCAGCACAGTGGCTAAATGGTTAGCACTTCCGCCTGGCAGTACTAGGGTCGTTGGTTTGAATCCCAACCACGGCACCACCTGCCTGCAGTTTGCATGTTCTCCCTGTGCCTGCATGGGTTTCCTCTGGGTCCTCCAGTTTCTTCCCACACTCCAAAGACATGCTGGTAGGTGAATTGTATCCTGTCTAAATTGTCCCTAGTATGTGTATGTATGAATGTGAGTCAGGGACCTTGGACTGTACGCCCCTTGAGGGATAGGGACTGATCTGAATGTACTATATATATATATATATATATATATATATATATATATATATATATATGTAAAGCGCTGTGCAAACTGAAGGCGCTATATACGTACCTGTAATAAATAATGTACATTTATTACATTTTTAAATTCAAGTCTGCAGAGTACTGCATTCGTGCATCACAGGTGCAATGCACCAGCCCCAGATCGTATGGAAGTATAGATCATCTTTGTGGGGCTGGAAAAAGTAAAAAAAAAAAAAGACATCAAGTGTAATAATGTCACTGCAACTGTGTGTCACAATCTGAGTCCCTCTGCTGTGGTGCAAAGGGACGCAAATGCCTGTGGATGTTAAGACTTTCCTATGAACAGATGTCTGCAGGGACAAGCACCCTGTGAATCAATTAAGTGGGGGAGCAGCTTGAGGGTGGGGGATTGGAGAATGCAACTATATTTCATGTTACAATGTAAATATGGATGTAACAGGAAACAGGGTCTCAAAAGGTGTAGTATGCCTTTCAGAGGGAGAGAAAAAAAAAGAAAAGAGCAAAACCACAATATAGTCATGTAACGTAATCCCATCACATCTCACCCAGACTCCTATGCAGCATCACCAAGCTATATAATGAATCAAACTCACAATCACATAGCAAAGCGTATACAACATTGTCCCTGAAACCTACAGCGTCTCTCATCCAGCTGGTTGAGCAGCTCCAGAAGTTGCGGGTGCATGTTGTTAATAGACTGGAAGAGGGACAACACAGCCGAGTCATTGGTAATGCTCCTGCCACGCATATGGTTGCTTTTCATGCGATTCACAAAAGTGGTGACAGCGTTCTGCAGCGCCTTCAAGAACTGCTCATGATTCTCCTCAGACTCGCCATTCTGGTACTGCTGCTGGAGGAATGGGAGATAGTTCAGTCCAGAACCAATAAAGCAATTGAATAATGGTTTACAATATTAAAACTTACAGTTAGCTTACACCTAACCAGCATTAAAAGTACGGCTCCTGTGTTAGCCAGCGCAGCTTTAGGGAAGAGAGAGCACTCCGACAATAGATAGTAAAGCCTTGAATAGTAACATCGCCCAATCACATCAATGGTCCATCCATTGCCGGAGCTTCCTTCTCTCCTCTGAAGCTGCACTGGCTGACATAGGGGAGCTGGCTTAAATGGCTAGACCAAAGTGACCTGAAAATAGGCAAGTATAAAAGATCTTTCTTAAAAAGTTTGGGTTCTGAACAAATGTTTTTAAATTTGTGGCACACATGGAAAAATCTTCATTTTTGGCAATAAATTTACTTAAAGTGTTACTAAACCCAAGACCCTGCATTCAATTTATCCGGTCTCCCCAGGCGCTGCATTCACTATATCTGGTCTCCCAGGACCCTGCACTCACTATATCTGGTTTCCCCAGGACCTTGCATTCACTCTATCCGGTCTCCCCAGGACCTTGCATTCACTCTATCCGGTCTCCCCAGGACCTTGCATTCACTCTATCCGGTCTCCCCAGGACCTTGCATTCACTCTATCCGGTCTCCAAGGACCCTGCATTCACTCTATCCGGTCTCCAAGGACCCTGCATTCACTATCTGGTCTCCCCGGACCCTGCATTCACTATATCTGGTCTCCAAGGACCCTGCATTCACTCTATCCGGTCTCCCTGGACCCTGCATTTACTATATCTGGTCTCCCACAGAACATGGAAATGCAATGATTTTAGTAAATATAAACTGCTAAATACTTTTTCTCATCAGCAGTACACAGCAGTCTTGTGACTTCTATCAGTGTCCAGCCGAGCACTTGTTAAAGCTTGTAGGAGTTTTCATTCCCCTAGGACTGTCCTATGAGGCTGCATGACCCCTGACCCTCTGATTGGCTGTGATTTTCTTTTATTTATTTTTCTTGATTGCTATGACAAAGGGTTAATAAACGTCCATATGATAGCATTGGGCAGGTGACAAGTACTCTTTATGGCGACATTGGGGGTCTAATAGAAAACCAATGTCCTCCTTGCCTTTCACACCATCTAACCAAGCACAGATCAATGGGGTTAGGCATGTCCTCTGGCTGTACTGGCAAGGAAATGGTGGATCTGAAACCAGAAGTGACGAAATGATCATCGCTTCCGGCTTCATTGTTTATATGGAAGATTGAGGTATCGCTCACATAGCTCTGTCTTCTAAAGCTAGTGGTTGTGTTCCCGGGCTCCCGGTATGAGCAGGAGAGCCCAGGAACCATGGGTGAGAGTGGGGGGCACCGTGCTCCCAGCTCTGAGAAAGTGACCAGCGGCTATGGAGCCACCTCATCACTTTCAAGCTGGGAGCCAGCTAAAGAGAAACCACCATCAGCTTGTGATTAATAGTTCAATCTTTGGACATGCATAGTATGACCCAAGAGCTAAACTAGTTAAACAGGTTAGTTAGCATAGGTGTTAGGAGGGGGGAAGGGACAGTTTTAAAACTACTCAGGTGTAAGCTGGATTTCCACTTGAAGTGTAACATTCTATAACATTCAGGGAATGTGTTCAGTTGCCAATAAACAAGTCAAGTTCCTGAAAGGCTAATGAGCTCAGCTAAAAACAAACAGGATTCTTACCTCCATAACACTGACCATGCTCACTGGTGGCACCTCAGCCACCTGCACCACAGGCTCACTTGTTGGTACTGGAGCGGACGGGGTGGGGCTCTTCCGCACCTCCTCCTGTTTCTTCTCCCAGTAATTGCGGTTTAGATAGCGGGCAAGCTACACAGAAAGACAGATGAGACTGATCATAGCGGAAAGCACAAAAAGAAATAAATAATAATAAGTCTCATAGTAATGCTATAATTTATTACCTCTGGGTCGATTTCTTCAGCAAGCGGAGCAGAAGAATTCTAAAAGTTGTGGAAAAAAAAATATAAGATGTAATACCCTTTAATGATTAAATCAGGGAATCTGCTAGTAATAGTCATGAGAATACTCACCACAGAGGAATAGAGAGTACTGGCTGGAGGGGCAGAGGATGTAACAGGGGTTGGGTCTGCCTTTGGATACATGCCATATGTGTTCTTTTGTCTCTGCAAGTGAAGACCAGAACCACCTGCATTAGGGGAGGGCCCCTAGATCACAAAACGCACGGTATGATATCCATTTACAATAACAGTAGAAGAATATGTTCCAAGCTGTTGAGTGAAAGGAAGGCAACTTACCATTCTTTCTTTTTCTTCAGCTTCAGACTGTGACAAAGCGATAGCCAGCTGCAGTTCCTCCTCCTCCTGCAGAGCAGTTTCATCCCTCTTGGGCGGCATCTAAATACAGAACATTCAGAGATATAAAAAGCAGGACTGACAAAAAAAAAATACCCATTGCACACTGATATGTTTGTGTCAAGCTGTTGTTGTATTGTCAGCTTTAACCTGTATGTCTAAGTGTAGCTATAATTGTATTCCAAGCATGTATGGGGTAAATTAGACAAAAAGCTTTAAAGTGGTTGTAAACCTCAGACATGAAATATGAACAAAGCATATTCCTCTATAGTGTGTACGTGTCTCAATTCAGAGCACTAATGCCGGTTACACACATTCATATTTTATTAATTCAACCCAACGGGCTCAACAACAAACTAAGAGATGTTAGTACAGCTATCTCTCCCGTCGTGCCTTTGTGTTCTGACAGAGGGACCCCTTTATATCATAGTGTTTTTTATCATTTGTAAATGTAGTGTATTTATTGTTTTCATTACACGATGGCGCTGTCCGTAGGTGCTTTTTATACAGTACATTATTTATGAGATCCATTTGTTTGTGATGTTAAATAATTTTATTCTTTTTTTTTAAATGTACTATTTATTTGCTATTCGTGTTTTCAGTTGTTTATTCCGTGGGACGGTTTAAATTACCTCTATACCTGGTTTAATCGGAGTCCTCTAGACCTGTGGTCCTGCTCTGGTATTTGGAGCGCAGCTAATGGTTTGTTACCAGTTTGACCTAAGCCGATAGATTCTACTTCCTGTTTGTTGGTGATGTTTCCGGTATTTGGAGCGCAATTGAGGTTGGGCTGGGTGGACTCCCGTTCCTACTTATTAGGTGCGATGTCACATATTGACCATGCCCCTGGCGTCCTTTGTGTGACGAAACACGTAGGGTGGAGCTATGACGCGTGACATCACCGCGCGCCGCGGTCATCTTGTTGGTTAGAAACACCATTCAAACCTGCTGATTTTTATCCCTGCTATTGTAAGTGCATTAGTTAACCCCTTGATGCTGACATAACACAAATATGTAGCCTCACAGAACTGGGCTTTTTTCCATGGGACCGCATATTTGCATACCTGTCTTTCTGCTGGGGGCGCGCTCCCAGCACAAAGACCGTGATGTCACTGAGAGCACCGGGTCCCGTTCTAATAATCGGGACCCCTGATTCCGGTTCATATAATTGCTGTGATAGCCTCTGATTGGCTATCACAGTCATCAGTCACTGTACAGCATGCCTCTTGTTTTTTTTTTTTTCTCTCTCTCTACGAGTGGAGGAGAGAGATACATTGTATCGCTCGAACTCCTGGCATAGAGGGGGAAAAAAATGTTTGTTAAAAAAAGATAAAGAAATATAAAAAAATAAAGAAAAAATACCTAGATCAAGGTATGATCTAGTTCAGTGCCAGGGTAAGTGTTTGGGTCAAGGTCAGGGTCAAAAGTCAAGGTCAGGATTTAAAAAAAAAATTGGTGTGTTTTAGGTAAAAAAAAAAAAGGACAAAAACAAAATGCGCACTATTGTTTCTGGGCTGTACTACGGGTACAAACAACAAATAACATACACATATATGGTATCGCTGCGATCGTCAAGAGCTGGAGAATTTATTTTGGGTTGTTCTTTGGTGCTAGGTTATAATAGTACCAAGAAACATACAGCTAAATAGAAAAAAAATAATGTTTTGTTTTTTTTTTACTATTTTGGGCCAGTTTTCCTTTGATAATAAAATCAGGAGATATCCATTACCATTTTCCACCAAATGAAAGCCCAATCTGTCCTGAAAAAAACAAGGTATAATCCACCTGGATGTACAAAGTAGTAGTGATGATATGTACGGTTTTACTAACACAGGTCAACATTGCAAAATTGTGTTTAGGCATTTCGATTTGTTGTACCCTTAGGCATGAAGGGGTTAAATAAATTGCATTCTTCAGTCAAATACTACACTATGAGGGGTTATACTTTTTCCCTATGTGGTGTCTACTGTGTGGAGAAGTATTTGCCATCCTAGACCTCATTGTTTAGTGAGAAGTCCCCTGTTCATGCTGATTTTTGGAGAGATCCATCTGGGAGTCCTGGACTCATCTGCTGGGCTTGTTATCTGCTTTCTTTGACCAATCCTTCGGCTGGTCAAACTCTCCGGTAAGAGGCCAAATGATTGGGTGAAAGGTGATGGATTCTCTTTCTGCCGGCTTTTGGTTTCACTCGGCACCATCACTACTGGATCAGATGAATTTTGTACAGACTTTATTTAATGTACTATATTGTTTCACCATTATCCTTTTCTTGTGGGGATTTGGACAATATTTTTTTTAATATTAATTACTATCTTAAGCGCTACGCTAAGTGTTTTTAGTTTGTTTATTTTCGCCTATTTACTGTGTTAGCTGCTAATTTTATTTGCAAAGTTCCAAGCGCAGGTTTTCTACTTAATTATAGTGTGTACTTGTCTCAATTCAGAGCACTAATGCCTGTTACATACATTCATGTTTTATTCATTCAACCCGACGGGCTCAACGAAAAAAACAAAAAAAACTGAGAAATCGCTGTACTAAGTGATGTTAGTACTGCTATCTCTCCCGTCGTATTCGGACAGGGGGACCCCAGCCAGAACATACTAATCAGAACTCACAACCATTTGCTGCGAGCGCTGATGGGATGCTGGTTTTCCAGCATGTCCCTTCGACAAAAGATGGTCCTTAGACCAGCTACTGTCGGAAGGACAGCGGAACACATTGTCCAAATGTTAGCCAGTTACTGTTGAACTAGATGATATTCGAACCGTGTGTGTCCAGCTAAAGTGCCATTTCTCTCTGCTGCTTCATTCCACTGCTATCAGCATGAGTCACTTCTGACAAGTTTTCCTGACACCAAGAGGAAAATGGTGACAGGGGAGGGATCTCCAGCAGATTAACAGCCTCAGCTCTGTTAATGTGGAGGGGGTTGTGTCTCTTCCCTCCAATCAGCTCTCAGAGCTCTCCTTGCTGAACTCTGCAGAGTATAAATTCAGCTGATTGGTTTCTATGCAGAGCTGCACCAGATTTTGCACTCTTCACTTTTAGTAAACCTCCCCCAATGCATTTTGTTTGGCTCCTTCGTCTTTTTAGTAGACATAGAACACGCTCTGTAGTGGATGGAACTCTAAAGGGAAGACCTCATTGCATGCATCCCTGTGACCAAGAACTTTGTTATAACATCAGATTTCAGCTCTCTTTTAAAAAGGATACTCTGAAAAGGTTCAATCAAAAATCCACAGAGGTGACTTGTTCCTCTCACCTGTGATTGCTGAGATAGAGGGCTGGTCAAATATTCTGGGGGTAGTTCAACGCTGGTGGCGGACTTTCCTTCTCCCTTTCTGCAACAAGATAATGTGTGTTTAGTGAAACACATGGGCCAATGACTGCTTTTGAGAATTAAAACCCAAGGAAAATTCAGTGCTTGTACTTTAACCACTTCCTGTCCAGTCGTTGTATATGAACGGCCGGACGGTGGCAGTGCAGGGTGGCTGTTTATAAACGGCCTCCCCGCACCCTGCTTGTGCGCGCTCCCTGGGAGCGCGCAGCACCGCAATCCAGTGCCTGCTGTGTCCTCCGGACACAGTGGAACACCGATCGGACGGGACCTCTGTGCGAGGTCTAGATCATGTGATCACTGATTGGCCAATCAGTGATCACATGCAGAGTAGTAAGCAAGATGTCACTTCTGACATCATTGCTTACTACGTATGAAATCTGTGAATGATCACAGAGGTCACATGGTACAAGGCGATTCACAACAACCTTGTACCATGTGACAAGCTGTGACCAATCACAGCTCACACAGTAGTTCTCAATGGCTTCAAGAATGCAGCTAGAGAGGAGAAATTATTGCTTTTACAGCCTTTATGGGTGTAACAGCAATCAGGGTAAAAAAAATTAAAAATTCATCATCCCCCACAAGTAGTACAGTGTCACCATGGTGACACTGTACTGCTAGGGTGACAGTATGAAAAACAAAACAAAAACAAATAATATGAAAAAAAGTAAAAACAAATGTTTAAAAATTATATTTTTTGGTTATAAACTAATTTGTTTTTTTTTTTTTTTTACTAAAAAGATAACGGAATACATTTTGGCCAAGATTCATGATGAAATATTATTTATTTGCAAAACTTTATAAGAAAAACACTTTTTTTTTCAAAATTTTTGGACTTTTTCATTTACATAGCAAAAAAAATAAAAATCCCAGCGGTGAATAAATACCACCAAAATAAAGCTTTATCTGTCTCAAAAAAATGCTAAAAAATTCATATGGGTACAGTGTTGCATGACCGCGCAATTGTCATTCAAAGTGTGATAGCACTGAAAGCTGAAAATTGGCCTGGACAGGAAGGGGGTGAAAGTGTCCGGACTGGAAGGGGGGGGAAAGTGTCCGGACTGGAAGGGGGGGGAAAGTGTCCGGACTGGAAGGGGGGGGAAAGTGTCCGGACTGGAAGGGGGGGGAAAGTGTCCGGACTGGAAGGGGGGGAAAGTGTCCGGACTGGAAGGGGGGGGAAAGTGTCCGGACTGGAAGGGGGGGAAAGTGTCCGGACTGGAAGGGGGGGAAAGTGTCCGGACTGGAAGGGGGGGAAAGTGTCCGGACTGGAAGGGGGGGAAAGTGTCCGGACTGGAAGGGGGGGAAAGTGTCCGGACTGGAAGGGGGGGAAAGTGTCCGGACTGGAAGGGGGGGAAAGTGTCCGGACTGGAAGGGGGGGAAAGTGTCCGGACTGGAAGGGGGGGAAAGTGTCCGGACTGGAAGGGGGGGAAAGTGTCCGGACTGGAAGGGGGGGGGGGAAAGTGTCCGGACTGGAAGTGGTTAAACTAAATGGCAGCTATTGTCTTAACTTCTGGCACTTACTTGTTCAAATGTTCATAGCAAGGCTCGCACACGCGTACTTCTTTCTCAATGCCAAACTTGGGGATGGTGGAGTACTTTGAAGAGCATTTCCCACAGAAAATCTGACCACAGGCTCTACAGTGATGCTGCAAGGGAAAAAAATTAATTTGAGATAAAAGAGATATACTGAGCAGATGGGAAAAAAAGAGGCAACAGAACAAAAAGACACAAATGCTACACCTACCTTCCGCGTGACGACTCCAAACTGAACGCGGCAGCGATGACACTCCTCGGCATCTACCCAATCGGGAGCCTACAGAATAAATAGAACCTGTCAAGATTCAGCTTTCACCCGTCACTGCTACATTTCCCACCTAAGACCTAAGAAAAGTGATAATTTGGAATGCACTCACTCGCTCTGCAGCAAACATGGCGTCACTCTCTTTGAACTCAGGGAAGTTGTGTCCTAAAGAAGGAAAAAGTCACAGAAATATATGAAGATTGTTCGTGTGCATCAGAAACTCATTTTATTGCAATCTGTGTCCCTATTGGTCAGATCTTTCCTCACTTCTTCTCTTACCAGGAAATAAGGGGAAATCTCACCAATAGGGAAACAGACCAAAAACACATTTTAGTAGAGAGGGAAGGGTTGAAGCCTAAATTCATATTTACTGAGCCTTTAATTAGCTTGGCCCAAATGAACAGATATGGCTGCTGGGCACACTGTATATACTGTATGTATCCTCAGAGACATACAGTACAAAGCGCTATGTAGGACTTCCTGTCCTCCTTTTGCAAAATCGAGTCAGGCTGAGTGTTGCTCGGCCTTTCACAGGAAGCGTTGTATTCTAAGAATGAACACCAAGTCTCCTCTGATTGGCGGAGGTGGGTGGATGACATCACAATCTTTGCCTGAATCAGAGGAACATTGATATACACACACACACATATATATATATATATATATCTCTATCTATACACACACATGCATACATACATATATATATATATATATATATATATATATAGACAAGACTGATCTCAGCTAAAGGCGATTACTTTAACCACTTCCCGTCTGGCACATGTACATAAATGACCGTACGGGAGCAGTGCAAGAGCGGGTGGCCATTTATAGACGTTCACTGTATCCGGTCTCCCCGAACCCTGCGTTCACTAGACCCGGTCTCCCCGGACCCTGCGTTCACTAGACCCGGTCTCCCCGGACCCTGCGTTCACTAGACCCGGTCTCCCCGAACCCTGCGTTCACTAGACCCGGTCTCCCCGGACCCTGCGTTCACTAGACCCGGTCTCCCCGGACCCTGCGTTCACTAGACCCGGTCTCCCCGGACCCTGCGTTCACTAGACCCGGTCTCCCCGGACCCTGCGTTCACTAGACCCGGTCTCCCCGGACCCTGCGTTCACTAGACCCGGTCTCCCCGGACCCTGCGTTCACTAGACCCGGTCTCCCCGGACCCTGCGTTCACTAGACCCGGTCTCCCCGGACCCTGCGTTCACTAGACCCGGTCTCCCCGGACCCTGCGTTCACTAGACCCGGTCTCCCCGGACCCTGCGTTCACTAGACCCGGTCTCCCCGGACCCTGCGTTCACTAGACCCGGTCTCCCCGGACCCTGCGTTCACTAGAACCGGTCTCCCCGGATCCTGCGTTCACTAGAACCGGTCTCCCCGGACCCTGCGTTCACTAGAACCGGTCTCCCCGGACCCTGCGTTCACTAGAACCGGTCTCCCCGGACCCTGCGTTCACTAGAACCGGTCTCCCCGGACCCTGCGTTCACTAGAACCGGTCTCCCCGGACCCTGCGTTCACTATATCCATTAGCAGTATATAGCAGTCTTGTGACTTCTATCAGTGTTCGTCTGAGCACTGGTTAAAGTTTGTAGGAGGAGTTTTCATTCTCCTATGAGGCTGCATATTCCATAACCCTCTGTCTGGACAGTGCAGTTTGGTCCTGTGCTCATCACATGCACCCTCCCAAAGAAAAGAGAAAAAAAAAAAAAGTGACACACACCAAACTGAGCATGTGCAGAGTGACTCCTAGCACTCTGTACTGTCAGCAGATGGATTGGAGACAGTAGAAGGGAAGGATCAGAAAATACAGGATCAAACAGCTTTTTTGCATAATGTGGAGGATTAACCCCTTAGGTTCCACAGTGAGTATAACAAGCATGCTTTACTGCAGACGGATTTTACTGTTGAGGGTTTAGTAACACTTTAAATGCCCTTAGCTGTGCATGGTTCCACCCATACAACCATATCATTCATAGGAATCTGTAAACAAAAAACAAAAAAAAAAAAGAAGAAAACTACAAATCCCATATGCCACAAAGACAGAAAGGTGTCCTTGCCATACTTGTAGTCGACAGACCCCCTCCTGCAACCCTGTAACCAAAGGAGAAAGTTTGAGCCTAGAGCGGCTTCCTATGGCTTCCTGCACCAAAAACGGGCAGGACCCTTTTTTGGTCCGCACTAGAATCAGATTGCATGGGTATTCATACCCATGCGATCCAATTTTGCATATCGCACCGCGTTTTGCGGACCGATGTGGGGGTGTCGTTAACTTAACATACACACCCGCATCGGTTCATATGAATGGGATGTGATTCTGATGCGGTGTGGAATTCACACAGAAAACGATGTAAATTCCACACCGCACCAGGGCTGAAACTGCTGCGCACAGAATCTGGTGCAGCTGTGCATAGTAACCAATCAGCTTCTATGTTTTATCGTCAAATCTTAATTGAACAAGCTGAAGTTAGAAGCCGATTGGTTCCTATGCGCAGCTGCATCAGATTCTGTGTGCTCCAATTTTAGCAAATCTCCCCCACAGTGTCCTCTATAGCAGGATAGCCCTCCTTACCTTCCACCTTCATGATCTGATAGGTGTCCTGGACAACTTTATACTTCGGCTCGTTGCGGAAGGCGTGGGCCCAGGCTTGGATCAGATACAAGATCTTGTTCCGAACATTCGGTTCCACTGCTCGCTGATAAAAATAAAAAAATTGATAACTTTCTATCTTATTAGGAGTTAAAACAGCAAAGTCTGATGCACTGTTAATGAATCCTCGAAGGAAAGGACAAGATGTGAACTCTCTGTATTACAACAGTCTGATTCAACTGTGAGTCAGGTGAGTCAGGAAGTTACGAAAGAGTCACAAGACGGCCTATGGGGCTTTCCTGCCATGAGTCTCTAGAAAAACAAATACCAATGGGATGAGGCGTGCTTGGGAATGGGCGGAGTTTCTGGAGACTAAGCAAACTCGGACCCAGGAAGCCTCAGTAGCTGAATGACCTTTCTGCCATATGGGTGTCATTACCTTCTGCAGTTCTTTCAGCTCTTCCATAGTTTGCTTATTTGCCACCTCGTCGTGTACGGTTGAGCCGCAGTTTTTCACCACAGACTCCAAAACCTGCGAGAGTAAAAGCAAAATCAAAATGTGTAAAGCAGGTGTAATCAAAAGGGTTTAGCAACACAGAAAAAAAGAAAAAAAAGTAAAAAAGGGAAAGAAAAGGGAAAGAAGGGGGAAAAAGGGGAACAAAAAAAAGAAAAATAAAAGGGGGGGAAAAAGGGAAAAAGGGGGGAAAAAAAGAAGAGAACAAGCAAAAAAGGGGGGAAAATAGGAAAAAAAAGGGGAAAAAAACAGGAAAAAAAGGAAAAAGAAAAAGGAAAAAAAAAAAGAAAAAAGTGAAAAAAAACAGGGAAAAACAGGGAAAAAAAACAGGAAAAAAAAAGGGGGAAAAAAAAAAAAACAGGAAAAAAAAGGAAAAAAAAAAGGAAAAGAAAAAAGCGATTGGAAGCAGAATGTGTCCTCCCTCCCTGTAGTCTTTTGGGACATATGACAGGGCAGCGCTACTCGCACATGCGCAGTGGGTACCTGGCCGGGTGCCCACACTGAAGATGCCGGCCTCCTGGAATACAGGACGGCCGGTGAAACGGGCTGCGAGGGGGACACACCACAGGACCGAGGGACAGGTAAGTGGCTGTTCTTTAAAAGTCAGCAGCTACAGTTTTTGTAGCTGCTGAGTTTTATTTTTTGGCAGCGTGAGTGGAACTCCACTTTAATTGCAGTAGGAAGGTTAGAGGAGCAGCATTAATTCAGCTAGGCAACAGTGTCTCCCTAACCATGTCTCTCACAGCAGCCATAGATTGTAAAAAAAAAAACAAAAATCAGAATTGCCACATGCTTGCTGACCCACTTGTATAAGCATTTGAGAAGCCCACCCTAAGACTGAGGACAGTGTGTACAACCCCACAACTTACCTCCAGGGCAAAAAGAGCCACGTGTGGGTTTTTGTCATTCACCTTCTTCTTGATAGAAACAACTGCATATTTAGCTCTACGAAAGAGAAAATAATAAAACACCAAATAAAATCTTTGATCTTAATGGCCCATTCACACTAGAACACAGTACGGGAAAAACGTGTTCCATGCTAGTTTCCCACACTGCATTTAGATTGCACTGCCCTTGCAATCTGCAGAGGGTATCAGTGAAAAGTTAACAACACCCCAAACGCTAGACACAAAAGCCTGCACCGGATCGCATGGTAAAAAAGTAGCAAGTGATCCGGTTGTAGCGTTTTTCCAAAAGTAGTGCATTCACTACTTTTGATGTGGTGCAGTTTCAACCCATTCAAAATGCACTCAAAATGAATGGGCTGAAATTGCACTGCACAGAACTGAATGTGAACCGCACAGAAACTCCAGCGTGACATGCAGTACCTAGTGTGAACCAACCCTAATAGCTAAATGAGAATCCAGACATGATTTTTATTTTGCTAATATTTGCACTTTATACATAAATACACAATGGGTGAGACTCCAAAAACTTCCATAAACAGAAGCACAATATCTGTAATTTATGAATTTATTTTTTACTTTGATTTTATACAGGTCCATTCTCTGGAGTGCATGTTCTATATATTCTTTTTTTTAGGAATGAGAACAGGCGTGTTCCAACATGAGTTTAAACCCGCCTGAGTTATCCTGCCAGCAAGCTGTCGCTGTGAACAACCAATCAGAAGCAGCGGAGGCAGCCCCACGGCTACATGTATACAATGGGGGTATCTCCTAGATTGTAAGCTCCCAGGATCAGGGCCCTCCTAACCCTCTTGTATTGAACTGTATTGTTGCTGTATTGTCTCCCGTTATATTGAAAAGCGCTGAGCAAACTGTTGGCGCGATATAAATCCTGTATAATAATAATATATAAATCCTGTATAATAATAATAATATATGTACTAATGCAGGGCAAAGAATGCTTCCACAGCTTATCATTGTGAGCTATCACAGCAGACAGCCAAATGTGCCTGAGCTCAACCCTATTGCCAATGAATAATCTGCTAACAGTACTGTGGTATCATGGAATTCCTCATACATATGTACAGAAGATACAATATATGGCCAAAAGGATGAATTCACTTGACCAACACTATATTGCCAAAAGTATTGCCCCCCCCCCCTCCAAATCATGTGATTCAGGTGTTCCAATCCCCTCCATGGCCACAGGTGTATAAAATCACCCCCTAGGCATGCAGACTGCTTCTACAAACATTGGTGAAAGAATGGGTCGCTCTCAGGAGCTCAGTGACTCCAAGCGCGGTCCCGTGATAGGTTGTCACCTGTGCAATAAGTCCATCCGTGACATTTCCTGGCTACTAAATATTCCACGCTCAACTGTTAGTGGGATTATAACAAAGTGGAAGCAACTGGGAACAGCAGCAACTCAGCCACCAAGTGGTAGGTCACGTCACATGACAGAGCGGGGTCAGTGCATGCTGAAGCGCACAGTGCGCAGAAGTCACCAACTGTCTGCAGAGTCAATAGCTAAAGACCTCCAAACTTGATGTGGCCTTCAGATGAGCACAACAACAGTGCGTAGAGAGCTCCATGGAATGGGTTTCCATGGCCGAGCAGCTGCATCCAAGCCTTACATCACCAAGTGCAATGCAAAGCGTCGGATGCCGTGGTGTAAAGCACGCCACCACTGGACTCTAGAGCAGTGGAGACGTGTTCTCTGAAGTGACAAATCACGCTTCTTTGTCTGACAATCCGATGGACGTGTCTGGGTTTGGCAGTTGCCAGAAGAACAATACTTGGCTGACTACATTGTGCCAAGTGTACTGTAAAGTTTGGTGGAGGGGGGGGGGGGATTATGGTGTGGGGTAGTTTTTCAGGGGTTGGGCTTGGCCCCCTAGTTCCAATGAAGGGAAATCTTAAGGCGTCAGCATACCAAGACATTTTAGATAATTTCATGCTATCAACTTTGTGGGAAGAGTTTGGGGATGGCCCCTTCCTGTTCCAACATGACTGCACACCAGTGCACAAAGCAAGGTCCATAAAGACATGGAAGAGCCAGTTTGGGGTGGAGGAACTTGACTGACCTGCACAAAGTCCTGACCTCAACCCCATAAAACACCTTTGGGATGAATGAGAGCAGAGACTGTGAGCCAGGCCTCCTCCCCCGACATCAGTGCCTGACCTCACAAATGTGCTTCTGGAAGAACGGTCCAACCTTCCCATAGACACCCTCCTAAACCTTGTGGACGGCCTTCCCAGAAGAGTTGAAGCTGTTATAGCTGCAAAGGGCGAGGCCATCTCAATATTGAACCCTACAGACCAAGATTGGCATGCCATTAAAGTCAATGTGCGTGGAAAGGCCGGCCGACCAATACTTTTGGCAATATAGTGTATACAAGCTTGTTGGACATCCTATTCCCAATACCAATGGCATAAGAAGTTCACACCCCTCCTTCTGCAGTTTTAACATCCTCCACTCTTCTGGAAAGACTTTCCAATATATTTTGGAGCATTCCTGTGGGAATTTGAGGTCAGTTGGGAAGTCAAGTACCAATGGTGGATAAGAAGACCTGGCTCACAATCAGGATTCCAATTCATCCCAAATGTGTTCAGTTGGGTTGACGTCAGGGGTCTGTGCAGTTCGCTGGAGTTCCTCCACACTAAACCCATCAAGTCATGTCTTTATAAAGCTGGCTTTGTACACAAGGGGACAGTCATTGCCAGAACTGAATGCTGGTAACACCTGAATTCCATCATTTGGAGGGGTGCCCACATTCTTTTGACACACAGAAAGGACAAACAGTATGTTGAGCCCAAATAAGAGCCACGACTGTCACCACTCTTCTGCATCGGAAATTCCATTTTAAAATATTTACTTTATCAAGCAAGTGTGACTTGTTCAAACAATAAGAGACGGGTTGGGGCTACTTACTGCGTGTCTCCTTGACGAATCATATCACAGATTTGCAGGATGGACTCCCAGTCTGTCTCCAACAGGAGTTGACTGGTGGCTTTATCTATAAACAAAAAAAAAAAATGCATTAAAATGACTTGAAGGCTTCATGCATATGGGAACACTTGCCTGAGTAGCATAAAGACGCTGCAGTTTTCTGATGGCCGGGATACCCTGGAGCTGCACATAGTCATGAATGGTCATGCATGGACTGAGGTGGCTGCACGCAGCTAGGCACCGCTATTTGTGAAAAGTAACACATGCACGCGAGACGCCACGTTCTGAAGGCACATCTACCTGCGTTCATGGCCTAACATCAGCTTTAAATTACATTTAAAGAATTTTATTTTTAATCTAGGACAGAGAAAGGGAAAGTAAAAACTCCTTTAATTTTTTTCCCGTGTCCCATTGTGGAGATTTCCTTCACTTCCTGTTCAAAAGACAGGATATATTTCTATTTAACCACTTACCCTCCTGAGGATTTACCCCCCTTAATGACCACGCCTCTTTTTGCTACTCGGCGCTGCACTATTTCAACTGATAATTGCGCGGTCATGCGATGCTGCACCCAAACGAAAATTACGCCCTTTTTTTTCACACAAATAGAGCTTTCTTTTGGAGGCATTTGATCACCTGTGCGCTTTTTATTTTTCGTGCTATAAACTAAAAAAAGACCAAAAATTTTGAAGAAAAACAATATTTTTTACTTTCGGCTAAAAAAATATATAGTAAACGCAAAGTTAGTTATAAATTTAAGTCAAAATGTATTCTGCTCCATGTTTTTGGTAAAAAAAAAATCCCAATAAGTGTATATTGATTGCTTTGTGTGAAAGTTATAGCGTCTACAAACTATGGTATACATAATGGAATTTACACAGCTTTTACTTTCTGACTGCCCATCACATTTTTTGAGGTGCTAAAAACCATGATAGTACAAACACCCCCAAATGACCCCTTTTTGGAAAGTAGACACCCTAAGCTATCTGCTGAGAGGCACATTGAGTCCATGGAAGATTTATTTTTTTCCACTAGTTTTAGGAAAATGACCGCTTGAGGTGATCAGTGCAAATATGATTAGTGCAAATAAAAAAAGTATCACGTCAGTACTCAATTGTTTCTGTAGGAAAATGACAAAACGTATTTTTTTTTTTTTTACACAAAGTTGTCATTTAAATGATATATTGCTCAAACAAGCCATGGGTATATGTGGAATTACACCCCAAAATATATTCTGCTACTTCTACCGAGTATAGGGATACCACACGTGTGAGACCTTTTGGGAGCCTAGCCACATACAGGAGCCTGAAATCCAATGACCACTTTGAAAGCCTGAAGGTGCGTAACTTCCTCATTTCACTTCCTCGCTACCTATCACAATTTCGAAGGCCCTGAAATGCCAGAATAGCACCCCCCCCCCCCCCAAGGAATTAAAAAAAAAAGCCATGGTATTTTGCAGATCTCATTTTTTCTCACAAGGTTTTGAAATATATAAAAAAAGAAAAAATATGTTTTTGTTTTCTTTCTTCATTTTCCAAAAACTTGTGGCAATAAATGAGATCTGCAAAATACTCATAATGCTTATCAAAAATTTTGGGGTGTCTACTTTCCAAAAAGGGGTCATTTGGGATGGTTTGGTGCAATCCTGGCATTTCAGGGCCTCCAAAACTGTGATAGGTAGTCAGGAAGTGAAATGAGGAAATAAATCCCTTTAAAAGCCTGAAGGTGCTTATTGGATTTTGGGGTCCTGTACTTGGCTAGACTGCCAAAATGTCTCTCACATGTGGTACCCCCATACTCGGGAGAAGTAGCAGAATGTATTTTGGGGAGTAATTCCACATATACCCATGGCATGTGTGAGGAATAGATCATTTAAGTGACAATTTTGGTTAAAAAAAAAAAGGTTTTTTTGTCATTTTCCAAAAACGTGTAAAAAAAATAAATCTTCCATGGACTCAATATGCCTCTCAGCAAATAGTTTGGGGTGTCTACTTTCCAAAAAGGGGTCGTTTTGGGGGGGGCAGTTTATGCCACACATCACTCGCTCTTCTAACCACCTGAAGACCAAGCCTTTTCTGACACTTTTTGTTCACATGAAAAAAAATCATTATTTTTTGCTAGGAAATTACTTTCAACCCCCAAACATTATATTTTTTTTTAAAGCAGACATCCTAGTGAATAAAATGGCGAGTGCTGCAATTTTTTTATGTCACATAGTACTAGCGCAGCCATTTTTCAATTGCAAATTTAAAAAAAAAAAAACTTTTTTTTTTTTACTTTTAATGCACAAAAACAATATATTGGCGAATTATTTGGTAAAATAGAAAAGATGATGATATGCCGAGTAAATAGATACCAAACATAACATGCTTTAAAATGGCGCATGACCCGTGCAATGGTGACAAACTGCATACGTTTTTAATATCCATAGGCAACGTTTTAACAGCCTTTACAAGCTACCATTTTAGATTTACAGAGGAGGTCTAGTGTTAGAATTACTGCTCTTGATCTGACGTTCACAGCGATACCTCACATGCATGGTGCAACCACTGATTACATACCACCATGTTGTCAACACTGGCGCAACCAGGGGGCAAAGGGTTTTTGTTTTTTTTAAGTTATTTAGATTTTTTACATTATTTTTACACCGTCCCTTTCATTTTTTTTTTTTTTATTTCTTTTTGATCACTTTTACTGCTATCAGAGGGAATGCAAATATCCCCTATAACTTCAATGGGCATTGTCATATATTCTTTTTTGAGAAATCTGGGGTCTATCAGACTCTACATATCTCCTCTGCCCTTATATTATCTAATCCAGGGGTAGGCAACCTGACAGCCGCAGGACTACAAGTTCCATCATGCTTCTGTAAATCATAGCTGTAACTGTCAGTTTTGTAATCTTTGCAATGCCTCATGGGAAATGTAGTTCCACAACAGCTAGAGAGCCGCAGGTTGCCTACCCCTGAATTCTAATCAAACCAAGATCGGTGTGATCAGATGCTTTCCCAATTTACAAATGGCGCTGTTTATATCCTGCGAAACTGAAGTGGTGAAATGCTTGTAGCTTCCGATTCCTTAGACTATAGAGGCGATTGGCGCCATTCCGGTCTCCAAACAGCTCTATGGTCAGCTGGCAGAAACACCGGCTGCATTCTCAGGTTGCTCCCGATGGCACAGCACTGCCCGAGAAGGCCATGGGGGGGGGGGGGGCATCGTCTCCCGCTGCTTGCAAAAGCAATCCTGCAGCTAATTAGCCACTAGGACTGCTTTTACATGAAAGCCGTTCGACGGCTGAAAAAAAACAATAAAAAAACCCCAAAAAAACACAGAACATAGCATATATACCCAACGATATATATACCCATCAGCGCCGTACTGGTACATCACTGGACTTTGATATACCAGGATGATGCCTACAGCTGCTGTATAACCAAAGTCCAGTGATGTACCAGGACGGCGCTGGTCCTTGTTGGGTATATATGCTATGTTTTTTTTTGTTTTTTTTATTAATGCAGCCTGTGGACTGAATGAAAAAAAAAAAGAGAAGAAATCTCTGCCAAAAAAAGTGTGGAAAGGGGAGGTGTTCTGTAGTCCTGATACATCTCCATACCATGTCTGTAGTCCTCCTACTGTACTTCCTGTTCTAGGGTGACAACTTGCTCACTGTGCTTTATCTATTGAGGAGCAACAGAACACCTCCCCTTTTCTAATCTCCATATCATGGGGGGGTGTTCTGTAGTCCTGACACATCTCCATAGTCATACTGTACTTCCTGTTCTAGGGTGACAACTTGCTCGCTGTGCTGCATCTATGGAGGAGCAACAGAACACCTCCCGTTTTCTCATCTCCATATCATGGTGGGTGTTCTGTAGTCCTGGCACATTTCCATATCATGTCTGTAGTCCTACTGTACTTCCTGTTCTAGGGTGACGACTTGCTCACTGTGCTGCATCTATGGAGGAGCAACAGAACACCTCCCGTTTTCTAATCTCCATATCATGGGGGGTGTTCTGTAGTCCTGACACATCTCCATATCATGAGGAGTGCTCTGTAGTTCTAATATACTTCCAGTTCTAGGGTGACAACTTGCTCACTGTGCTGAATCCATGGAGGAGCAACAGAACACCTCCCGTTTTCTAATCTCCATATCATGGGGTCTTCTGTAGTCCTGACACATCTCCATATCATGAGGAGTGCTCTGTAGTTCTAATATACTTCCTGTTCTAGGGTGACAACTTGCTCACTGTGCTGCATCCATGGAGGAGCAACAGAACACCTCCCGTTTTCTCATCTCCATATCATGGGGGGTGTTCTGTAGTCCTGACCGACCTCCTGTCCTCAGGTGATGATACTGCTCCTCCACAGATACAGTGAGTGTTGTCACCCTAGTACAGTAAGTGTTACTGGCAGGATCACCCAGTGAAAAGAAAAAAAAAACTAATGCAGCCACCACATTGAAGAGCTGGTAAGCTGGAACAGATGATGTTTCTTCTTCGGTTTGGATACTCTTTAAAGTTCCACAGGTAAACCTACAGAGCACGGACTGTTCCGGGAGAGAATTCTGCTCCGCTGGTCATGTGACTGGCAGCACCATCTGGTCATGTGATCTCCGCAGAGGAGGCCGGGGTCAGAGTTCAGGCCTCACCGTCAGCAGGTCACATGACCAGCACAGGGGGGGAGCCCACAGCAGCATTTTCCCCAGGCAAGGTTTTTTTTATTATTATAACTCTTCCATGCCTGTCCATAATGAAGAGACCGACTTAATGTAATCACTGTCAGGGGCCCCTGTGGCCCTATATATCGATTTGTACCCCGATTGATAGCTGTCACTATAATGTAGAAGGTGGGGGAGGGGATCAGTGCCAGTCTATGGGCGGCCTAATGACAATACAAGGCTGGTCATCACGTGACTCATAACACATTCAGCAATGTCACCCTCAAGTGTTCCTCACCCAGCAGCCTCTCGAACGTGCCGCCGCCTTTTCCCATCTTGACACCGGAGACCGACAAACACACAGAGCGAACAACCGAGAGAGACTCTTCCGCTTCCGTCACTCTGGACCGGAAGCGGCGGGGCGGGGATTCGCTAAGGAAGTGGAGTTACGACGTGGGGCCAATGAGGTGAGAAAACGGGCGGTGACGAGCAACGGGGGTGGAGCTTGTGGTATCTGGGGGCGTGAAGCAAGAGCGGTGTGGGAGGGGCGTGGTATCCAGGGAGACGGCTGCGTGAGGGAAGGATGTGCTTGGTACTCGGGCCCTCCGGTGTGGGGAAGACTCTGCTCATGAAGAGGCTCCAGAATATCCTTTACCGGGGAATGGCGCCTTCTAGCTGACAACACAGAGAGGAGGAGCTCAGTGTGCGCTCACAATGTGTGTTGGCCAATCGGAACAATGAGGACCAACGCCACATCCCCCCACCCAGGGTTGGACCAGGGGCAGACTGACAACTCATGGGGCCCCCGGGCAATAGGGGATCATGGGGCCCCTGTGTCCTTGCTCAAACTCAAAAAAGCCTATGAAAAAGGTGCCAGGGGCATCTCATGGGGCCCCCTACTGACCCCGGGCCCTTGGGCAGTGCCTGAGTTTCCAGATGGTCAGTCCGCCCCTGGGCTGGACTGACCATTTGGGAACACGGGCAGTAGGGGGCCCCATGAGATGCCCCTGGTACCTTTCATAGGCTTTTTTGGGTGTGGTTTGAGTGTGAGCAAGCACACAGGGGCCCCATGATCCCCTATTACCTGGGGGGGCCCCATGAGCTGTCAGTCCGCTACTGCGCCCCACCATTTGTTCCACTAATGCGGCGTGGAACATTGCATAGGAACCGCGCCGCCTTCCTGCGCAAATCACGTGATATCTGTGCGGTGCGATTTGAGCCGTACATTTTAGATGCAGGACCCTTTCTTCCCTGCACTTGATTTGCATTGCAAATGTGCTACATATTCTGGGTATCAAACTGCGGTTTGCCGTTTCAAGGTGTTAATTTAACATGGACTCCTGTACCAGATCGCATGGACACCGGGCGATTGCAATGCGGTGCAGGAAACACAGGATTTGCTGCGTTTCTCGCGCCGCATTACACACCGGGTGCGATTTGTCATGCCATGCGAGTTGCAAATTGTATGGCAAGTCACACCCTATCAAAGCGGTCATATCGGTGCGATTCTGACTTGGTTGGAAGCGCACTGACTTCTAAAGTTATGCATGCACTACTTCAAGCAGAGTTCCACCCAAAAGGAAGTTCCGCTTTAAGCCTTTGTCCCCCGCTCCCCATTAAGGATTGGCACCTTTGGGGAGCGGAGGGGCGCAGGTACCCGAATTTGACAGGTACCCGCTGTGATGTCCTAGACGATCGGAAGCTGTCCCCCCTCCCTCCCTGTAGTCTGGGACACGTGACAGGTCCCAGAAGACTACGGGGCCATTCACAATGTGTAGCACTTCTCGCGCATGCGCAGTTGGCACACTGCTGTGCAGCCGCAAGCTGTCACAGTCGGGTGCCCACACTGAAGATGACAGAGCCAGGGAGAGAAGACGGCCGGTGAAACCAGCCGTGGTGGGGACACCGAGGGACAGGTAAGTGTCTGTATTTTAAAAGTCAGCAGCTACAGTTTTTGTAGCTG
The DNA here is from genome assembly GCF_062004578.1 of Staurois parvus. NCBI lineage: Eukaryota > Metazoa > Chordata > Amphibia > Anura > Ranidae > Staurois > Staurois parvus. The sequence goes on from NW_028318804.1 coordinate 750,970, forward strand.
CTGACTTTTTTTTCAGGTGCGACTTGCGTGGACATGTAGGCAGATGTCTCCTCTCCTTTTCCATTTGCCCCCTTCAGCTCCTCTCCTTTTCCATTTGCCCCCTGCAGCTCCTCTCCTTTTCCATTTGCCCCCTGCAGCTCCTCTCCTTTTCCATTTGCCCCCTGCAACCCCTCTCCTTTTCACTTCAGCCCCTGCAGCTCATCTCCTTTTCCCTTCGGTCCCTGCAGCTCATCTCCTTTTCCCTTCGGTCCCTGCAGCTCATCTCCTTTTCCCTTCGGTCCCTGCAGCTCATCTCCTTCTCCCTTCGGTCCCTGCAGCTCATCTCCTTTTCCCTTCGGCCCCTGCAACCCCTCTCCTTTTCCCTTCGGCCCCTGAAACCCCTCTCCTTTTCCCTTCGGCCCCTGCAGCTCTTCTCCCTTTCCCTTCGGCCCCTGCAGCTCCTCTCCTTTTCCCTTCGGCCCCTGCAGCTCCTCTCCTTTTCCCTTCGGCCCCTGCAGCTCCTTTCCTTTTCCCTTTGGCCCCTGCAGCTCCTCTCCTTTTCCCTTCGGCCCCTGAAGCTCTTCTCTTCCATTCAGCCTATAACTCTTTCCCTTTGGACCCTGCAGCTTTCTCCTCTTTCCTTTGGCCCCTACAGCTCCTCTCTTCCTTCAGTTCCTTCCCTCCTCCTTTTGGCCCAAGCATCATCTCTTCTCAGCCCCTGCTGTTCCTCTCTACCTGCTTTCGGTCCCTGCAACTCTTCATTTTCTGTTCTGTTCCTGCACCTCCTCCTCACTTTGGCTCCTGCAGATTTTCTCCTCCTCTCATCAGCTCCTGCAGCTTCTCTCCTTTCCTTTACGCCTTTGCATCTTCTCACCTCCTCCCATTGGCCCCTGCAGCTCCACATGCAAGCAGTTCCATGCATTCATATGCAGGCAGTCCCATCCATGTCAGTTTGGAAGCAGCGGCTGCACTGACACAGCCACTGCTTCCAAATTGACATTTGTGTGGGTGTGTGTCTGTGAACTCACAATTTCTGCGTTCAGGGACCTATACCCACACACATGTCAAATTGGGAACAGAGGCTGTGTCCGTGCAGCCGCTGATTTCCCATTGACATGAATGGGACTGCCTGCACCGAACTGCTAAAGAAATGTGGGAAGGATTATAAAAGATGTATGAAAGAGCTAATCTCAGCAATAAACTGTATTTGATTAGAAAGATATACCAAACCAAGCTGATGGAAGGCCAGGATATGAAGGATTACATAAGACACACCTTGGTAATGGTTGAATGCCTGAAAGATATAGGAAAAGATATAAAAGATTTTCATGTTGCAGCGCTATTACTTGAAGGTTTACCAGAAAGTTAAGAAACTTGTCACAGCACTTGATGAACTGACACTGGAATATGTTGAGGGCAAGCTTGTGGATAAATAAAAGCATAAACCAGAAAGCATTAATAGTGATGGTGCTTCTGTTGTAGAGTCTGCTTTAAAGACAAAAAATAGGAATGAAAACAGTAACATGCAGCAAGAAACACGTGAATGCTTTGTAGGCCAGAAACAACGCCATTTGAAAGCAGATTACAGAATCTGGAAAGCTAGAATGCAAAAACAAACTAAACTAGAAAAGGCCAAAAGTGTGAAGGAAGCAACTGATTTTTCTTCAGATAATTCATGTTTTTCAATCCAAAAGATGCACCTCATCTTAGCAGGAATGATATGTTGACTCTGGAGCTAGGAGTCACATGACAAATTACAAAAATGTCTTTATTCATCTTGACCAGAGTAAAACAAAAAAATCACCACAGCTAATGGGCAAGTTTCAGAAGGAACAGGAGACGGTTTCTTTAGACCTCATGCACACTGGATATTTTTATAGCTGCAGTTTTTGGCTTTTGGCATTTTTGTTCTACAGCCAGTAAACCCCCCCCCCCCCAGCATGCTATCCTATGTGTCCATGCACACATAGGCTTTAATCAGCGTTTTTTTGGCTGGAAAAAAAAACAAACTAGTGGGTTTCTACAGGAGTTCTTTTAGCTGTAAGATGCTCTAACACTAGTAAACGTGGCATTTTTGGCCTTTTTTTAGCCAAAATGTTATTTTAATTTTTTTTTGTGTACAAAACGTAAACACTAAAGCAAAAACACTAAAAAAAGTGGAAAAACTCTCGTTTTTAATGTAACTTTATACTGCTAACACTACTGGCGTTTTTAAAACACCCAGTGTGCATGAGGACTTACTGTCATATTTTCCAGAGTGTCACCAGAAAGATACCTCTGAAAAATGGCCTGTATGTCCCTGCTCTTGAAACAAATCTTTTGTCAGTGAAGAAAATCTCAAAAGGCAATGTAGTGACTTTCCAAGGTGACAGTTGTGTCATCACAAAAGGGGATATCTTGCTAAGGCTGAAATTACATATGAAACTTCAGTGTATAAAAATTTCACAAACACAAATGCTTCAAAGTGAGGGAAATTCCACATCAGTGTCAAATGAAGACAAGCAACAACGTGTCACAGAAATAGAAATTAACACAGACAATCCAAATACTGTAAAAGAAGAAAGCAGGCCGCAAGAGGCTTCAGTCAAGGAATCCACCAGCAGCAATTTATCCCAGCCAAGCGTCTGTCCTATGTTGCTCGCCTAGCATTAAAACCAGAGCCAGATTCATGGGATGAGATGCAGATTTCCAACCCATGAAAAACAAAAGTGGGTCAGAGTTGCTGATGAAGCGGTGAACTGAAACATATAGAACTGAGATCCAAAATGGGACTAATATATTTGATTGGGGATGTTGGAATACTGTGTTCATGTATTTTGTGCAACAACTACATCGGTATTCAATGGAGAAATATTCTTCAACTAGTAGATGGTAGTGTTTATAAGTTTGTAGCTGTATCTATGGTGCTGTAAATTCTGTCTTTTCACTGCATAAACATTTTCCTGTTTCCTGGTTGTAGGAAAGCAAGCAGATAAGCACATGTGGACTGTGCACTTTCTGTTCTGTAGGGCTATATACAGAATCTCTAACTGGATTCAAACCAAGAATCCTAGTGCTAGCAGGCAGAAGTGCTAACCACTTAGCTACTGTGCTGTCCCTGAAGGCACAAAGCCAAAACTTGCACACTCTGACTCATTTAATTCCAGCCCTTTGTAAATTATATTGTTTATCTGCATAAGTGTAACGTCACACACTGCCCTGGACCGGCTTCCTGAAAATAAAAATGGTTGACTATGCCAGCATAATGTGTGTGGGTATGGATGCTTGTAGCCTCCACTGGGGAAAAAGCAACGGTGACAACGAAAGAACACAATTGTAGGCAGGGCTGGATTTTCCAGTAGGCACTGTGGGCATGTGCCTACAGGAGCCCTTCCTAGAGGGGCACACGTCTGTATGAGAGAGAGACCCACAGTGCAAGGGGCCCTCTGCGGACCCTAATGTAAAGAGGAACTCTGATGTAAGAGGGAACACTGTGGACCCTGATGTAAAGGGGAAGGCTGCTGAATGTGATGTAAGGAGGGGGGCTTTGATGACCAGAGACCACCTTACTTTAGAGTTCCCCTTTACATGACAGTCCGCAGTGTCCCCCTTACATCACAGTTACATCAGGGTGTGCAGAGGTCTCTCTTGCATTGTAAGGGGGTTCCCTAAAGATTATGATGTAAAGGAGAACTCTGAGGACTCTGATGTATGGGGAACTCTGGGGACTCTTGTGTAAGGGGGGACTCTGGTAACCAGAGACCCCCTTACATTAGAGTTCCCTTTTACATCACAGTCTGCAGTGTTCCCTTTTACATCAAAATCTGCAGCATTCCCCTTTACACTTATAAAAATACACTATATTGCCAAAAGTATTGGGCCCCCATCCAAATCATGTGATTCAGGTGTTCCAATCCCCTCCATGGCCACAGGTGTATACAATCATCCCCTAGGCATGCAGACTGCTTCTACAAACATTGGTGAAAGAATGGGTCGCTCTCAGGAGCTCAGTGAATTCAAGCGTGGTCCCGTGATAGGTTGTCACCTGTACAATAAGTCCATAACAAAGTGGAAGCAACTGGGAACAGCAACTCAGCCACCAAGTGGTAGGCCACGTCACATGACAGGGCGGGGTCAGCGCATGCTGAAGCGCACAGTGCGCAGAAGTCGCCAACTGTCTGCAGAGTCAATAGCTAAAGACCTCCAAACTTGGTGTGGCCTTCAGATTAGCACAACAACAGTGTGTAGAGAACTTCATGGAATGGGTTTCCATGGCCGAGCAGCTGCATCCAAGTCTTACATCACCAAGTGCAATGCAAAGCGTCGGATGCCGTGGTGTAAAGCACGCTGCCACTGGACTCTAGAGCAGCAGACACGTGTTCTCTGGAGTGACCAATCACGCTTCTTTGTCTTGAAATCCGATGGATGTGTCTGGGTTTGGCGGTTGCCAGGAAAGCAGTACTTGCCTGACTGCATTGTGCCAAGTGTAAAGTTTGGTGTAGGGGGGATTATGGTGTTGGGTAGTTTTTAAGGGGTTGGACTTGGCCCCCTAGTTCCAGTGAAGGGAACTCTTAAGGTGTCAGCATACTAAGACATGTTGGACAATTTTATGCTCCCAACTTTGTGGGAAGAGTTTGGGGATGGCCCCTTCCTGTTCCAACATGACTGCGCACCAGTGCACAAAGCAAGGTCCATAAAGACATGGAGGAGCCAGTTTGGGGTGGAGGAACTTGACTGTCCTGCACAGAGTCCTGACCTCAACCCCATAGAACACCTTTGGGATGAATGAGAGCGGAGACTGTGAGCCAGGCCTCCTCCCCCGACATCAGTGCCTGACCTCACAAATGTGCTTCTGGAAGAATGGTCCAACCTTCCCATAGACACCCTCCTAAACCTTGTGGACGGCCTTCTCAGAAGAGTTGAAGCTGTTATAGCTGCAAAGGGCGGGGCCAACTCAATATTGAACCCTGCGGGGCCATTAAAGTTCATGTGTGTGGAAAGGCAGGCCGACCAATACTGGTGGCAATATAGTGTATTTTTTTAAAAAAACAAAAAGTCGGCCTTACTGTTTTGTTTTTTTGGGGGGGGGGGCAGCACTTCAGAATTCTCTGTCCTATAGGCACTTGAGATGTAAATCCTTCCCTGATCGTAAGGCAGCTGTCACCCCATAAGAGGAATATGATCACCAGATAATAATATAATGTGGATTTAATGACTGAGAACAACTTTTGACATGTTGCAGCTCTTATGAGATTTTAGTGGTTGCGTCTAGTTCTACAATTGTTTGTCTAGCTTGTGTTTCATGTTTGTGTGTGTTCCTTAAAACATTTGCACAGCTATGCTCTAAAGATTCAGCTGGCCTGGGTGATCCACCACCCACACAACCCACTGTAAGTTATTTACTAACTAATGCCAGGGCAGATCTTGTAGCATGAAAATACTGAGGACTTAGGCCTCGTTCACACCAGTGTATGGCACAGCGTATGCTCGAGCAATAACCCTGTCCACCCGCATAGCGAAGCACAGGTATTCTATACATCCCTATGCAGACCGTCTCATTCATGTCGCTTGGGACACAGTGGCTGCTCCCAGTTTTGACAGCTTAGCAGGTGCGGGTCCCCAAACACAGGCAGTGTGCGTTCAGGGACATGCACCTGCACCCACACGGATGTCGAATCGGGAGCAGCTGTTCTGTCTGTGTATCCACTGCATCCCAATTGACATGAATGGGATGGCCTGCATGGGGATACATGGAACATCTGAGCATCCTGTGTGGATAAACACAACCCTCACATGAGCATACTTAAAGTGTTACTAAACTCAGGACCCTGCATTCACTACATCCAGTCTCCCCAGACTCTGCATTCATTACATCCGGTCTCCCCGGACCCTGCATTTACTATATCTGGTCTCCCCGGACCCTGCATTCACTATATCTGGTCTCCCCGGACCCGGCATTCACTATATCCGGTCTCCCAGGACCCTGCATTCACTATATCTGGTCTCCCTGGACCCTGCATTCACTATATCTGGTCTCCCAGGACCCTGCATTCACTATATCTGGTCTCCCAGGACCCTGCATTCACTATATCTGGTCTCCCCGGACCCGGCATTCACTATATCCGGTCTCCCAGGACCCTGCATTCATTATATCTGCTCTCCCCAGACCCTGCATTCACTATATCTAGTCTCCCAGGACCCTGCATTCACTATATCTGGTCTCCCCGGACCCTGCATTCACTATATCTGGTCTCCCTGGACCCTGCATTCACTATATCTGGTCTCCCAGGACCCTGCATTCACTATATCCGCTCTCCCTGGACCCTGCATTCACTATATCTGGTCTCCCAGGACCCTGCATTCACTATATCCGCTCTCCCTGGACCCTGCATTCACTATATCTGGTTTCCCCAAACCCTGCATTCACTATATCTGGTCTCTCCGGACCCTGCATTCACTATATCGGTCTCCCCGGACCCTGCATTCACTATATCTGGTCTCCCTGTACCCTGCATTCATTATATCTGGTCCCCCAGGACCCTGCATTCACTATATCCGGTCCCCCAGGACCCTGCAAAGTTTGTAGGAGGAGTTTTCATTCTCCTATGAGGCTGCATAATCCCTAACCTCTGTCTGGACAGTGCTGATCACATGCACCCTCCCAAAAGAAAAAGAAACTCTGCACATCAAACTGAGCATGTGCAGAGTGACTCCTAGAGCTCTGTACTATTAGTAGATGGATTTGGGACAGTAGAAGGGGAAGATCAGAGAAGACAGGATCAAACAGCCTTTTTACACAGTGCAGAGGATTAACCCCTTAGGTTCCACAGTGAGTATAACAAGCATGCTTTACTGCATCTACAGACTGATTGTACTGTTGTGGGTTTAGTAACACTTTAAGCACATGTTACAGTCTGATTGTACAATCTCCTTTAGATCTACGAACAACTATGCAGCACAAGGGGCCTGCCTGATTGTATACAGAATGACTAGATACTGTAGATTAGGTAGGTCTTCTTATTCCATAGATATGGCCAGATTGTTATGTGTATGGTGATCCTTACTCTTTTAAGCAAGAGAAACCTAATACTTCCATCCATGCTAAACAGCATAGATGAAGGATACTCCATGGCCAGTTGTTGTATTCTGACAGCTGCAGTGACTGCCTCTTTCTGAATACCCAAACAGTGACTGCAACTAATAAGATGCAGTCACTGTTCGGCCAATAATTTTCATCCCGGCTCAGATGATGTGTAAAGTGACTGGTGTGATGATGACAGGGCCCCCCATGGCTTGAATGTAGTCCAGTTCAGCAGGAATTGGCCAAAAGTTTGAGTCATGTATGGCTGTCTTATATTTATGTCACAAGTCTTTTCTTTCAATGTAGTGGCATCATAATTGTACTCTTTGCCATTCAGCTTGCATTGTTGTTTGATTGTGCAGGTTGGCACGAATCTGACTGATCTGACCATACAGAGGGCGCGAATCACTGTACGAGAAGTGGGCGGATCTATGGGACCCATTTGGCCCAGTTATTACAAGGATTGCAGGATTGTAATGGTATGTTTTTGCCAAGCTGTTGTATTGTCAGCTTTAACCTGTATGTCTAAGTGTAGCTATAAATGTATTCCAAGCATGTATGGGGTAAATTAGACAAAAAGCTTTAAAGTGGTTGTAAACCTCAGACATGAAATATGAACAACACCTATCCCTCTATAGTGTATACTTGTCTCAATCCAGAGCACTAAGTGTCATTTCTAAATATAAATAAACAGCGCAAATTTAGATAATTAATCAATATAATAAATCATATAAAATAGGTGCATAAATTATTCGTGTTTGCCCTTAATCTTAAACAAAAACACCCAAAAGTCCATGTGCTGAAAACATAATTAAATTGTAGAAATAAAAGTGCCAACTTCTTTTCTTCAGAAAATACTTTCACCTTCCACCAGTGCACAAACCTACATCGAATACACTCACCAGAACTTGGTGAGTAAAGGACCTTTAAGGAATTTTTAGGGATCCTAAACCCTCTTTGGTGCCACGCTAGGGAAAATCTTCACCCTCCGAATAGACTCCACCATCCAACCAAAAGAAAAAAACTCACATAGCATAATATTGTCACACAATAGTAACTTTTTCCAAATGGAGATTAAGGCCACTCACATGTTAAACACTTGCTAAAGGCATGTTTATTATGTATAAAAGGCTTCAGTTCCAGCAGATATACAAACTTTTCCTTCCAGGACTCTCACATCCACAGTGGAACAAAGACAGGACTCCTCTTAGACCAAACAGTGAACCAAGATGGCCGCTGGAACGCACCGCTCAGCGTGCGCTCCACTCACCGGAAATGACGTCAGGCGCATGAAGTGTGGACCGGAAATGCGTCAACGTGTTTCGCCCCTCCCATAGGGCGTTATCAAGACACCCATCTCCCGTCCTCACTCACTTAAATATCAATAGAATACCCTCCCCTCCGATTTGATTGGTCAGACCACCTCCCAGGATAATTTCAGAGGCTGCTCCTCCCACTCCAAGACGTGAGAGACCTTTACAAAATGCCGATCCACATAACAACATCATGAATTCTAACAATTGATATAAACAATTCAATTAAAAACAATATCTTTATAGTTTAATATAATTCATATTAACAAATGTATATCTATCTAAAAACAGATTGCAAAATAAAAAATGAAATATAAAAATAAAAATAGATATAAATAAAAATAAAATTAAAAATGAAAATAAAAATATAAAATATAAATAAAAATAATAATTAAAATAAATGAATAAAAAAATATAAATAAATAGAAATGAAAAATAATAAATAAAAATAAATAAAAATAAAATAAATATAAAAATATATAAATAAATAAACATAAAAATCAAAAATAAAATAAACAATATAAAAAATATCAAATATATAGCAGTCTTTAAACACTAAATTCTCTACTCTTACCAATCTGACAGGAAACAGTTGATATCTATATCTGAATTTAACCCCCTGGGCAACAAGGAACCCAATTTTAGGATCCATCTCGTTTCATTCTGTGAGATGGACTTGACCCTATCTCCTCCCCTCCAAGGTGCTAAAACTCGATCAATCCCACAGAATTTCAAACAAGATGGGTCCCTATTATGATACATTCTAAAATGATGGGAAAGACTATGATACTTATAACCTTTTTTAATATTTCTAATATGTTCCCCTAATCTCACTGACAATTTTCTAGATGTTCTCCCTACGTATTGAAGATGACATGGACATTCTAACACATAGGTGACAAACGAGCTATCACATGATATAAAGTTTTTTATCTTGTAAGAGGAACCATTTGAACAAGAATAAAACGTATTGTACCTTCTGATATTATCTCCTTTCATTGTTTTACATACCAAACATCTTTTACATTTAAAAAACCCCACACTATCAAGAAAAGTCGCCTTTTTCTTTGGAATATCTGGAACATTTTTTGCTAATTTTAATCTAAGTGTAGGTGGTTTTCTATAAACAAATGAAGGTTTCTTAGGTAATAGGTCATGAAGAACCTCATCCCTTTTTAAAATCTGCCAGTGTTTTCGTATTATATTTTCAAAAGCCTTATGCTGATTCGAATACCCCGTTATAAAGGATAATTCCCCTCTTCTATTTTCTTTCTTTATTTTATTTAACAAATCTTCTCTTCTGATTTTACTTACCTGGTTAACTGCACCTGTTAATATCTCCTCTTTATAACCTTTCTCCCTAAATCTCTCTAACAAAGTATCTGCTTGCTTATGAAAGATCTCCTTATCATCACAATTACGTTTCAGTCTTATCAATTGGCTTTTAGGGATGGATCTTAGCCAATTCCTATTGTGGCAACTATGTGTGGGGATGTATGCATTTCTATCGACTTCTTTGAAATGAGTCTTAGTATAAAACGAATCTCCTTGTTTGTAGATAGTTAAGTCCAAGAAATTAATCGCTTCTGTACTAATATAGTTTGTAAAGGATATATTATAAGGATTACACCCCATTTCATGAATGTAATCCTCCAGTTCTTCCTTTGTACCCTTCCAGATTATCACTATATCGTCTATAAATCTTTTATAGAGCAATAACTTATGATTCTTCTTTTCAAACATTGCTTTATCTTCCCACATACTCATAAAAAGATTAGCTACTGATGGAGCATACTTCGCTCCCATTGCCACCCCGGTGCACTGTCTGTAATAACTATTCAAATGCCAAAAATAGTTATTCGACATTGCTAAATCAAGACATTCAAGAAGATATTTAATTTGTTCAGCTTTTAACCCTGATTTTTCCTTTAATGACCATTTTACCACTCTTAAAGCATCAGCATGCCTAATATTTGTATATAATGCATTAACATCTACACTTGCCATGACACAATTACCTTCTATTCTTACTTGTTTTAAAACTGAAATTAAATCACCACTATCCTTCAAATACGATGGAAAGACCGAAACTATAGGCTGTAGGAATTTATCCACATACTACCCCAGCCTAGAGAAAAGTGAATCGATCCCATTTATTATGGGTCTTCCCGGTGGTTTCATTAAGTTCTTGTGAATCTTAGGTAATTGGTATATAACTGGAGTAACAGGTGCGTTCGGTACTAAATATTTTGCCTCTCTCTTATTCAAAAAACCTTCTTTTTCACCTTTTTTCACTATTTTCACAAGTTTATTTTTATAGCTTTTTATAGGGTTACCCTTAAGTAATTCATAAGTACTCCTATCACCCACCAATCTATTGAGTTCCTCATAGTAATCCTTCTTATTCAATACTACAACACCTCCCCCTTTGTCCGCTGCTCTTATTACAATATCATTATTCTTCTCTAGTTGCTGGATACCTCTTACTAAATCATGCTTAGTTCTCTTATTCGGAAGAGATAATAACTCCAAGTCATATTCCACCATCTTCTTAAATGCATCTATACAACAATTATTCCCCACCCTAGGATTGAATACAGATTTATTTCTTAAATCAGTATGCCTATACGGACCTTCATTCTTCTCATCAATTTTTTTCCCATCAATTTTCTTTTTTTCGTTATGGAAATCTTTTCCCATCTGATCTTTATTTTTACTCCAATATTTTTTTAAATTTAATTTTCTAATAAACTTTTGCAGGTCTATATAGGTCTCAACTTTATTTAATTTCCTATCTGGTGCAAATTTCAAGCCTAGTGCTAAAACTTTTAATTCCTCCTCATTTAAAACATAATCACTTAGATTGAAAATCCCTATATTCACATTGACCTTTTCCTTTTTCCTTTTACCTCCTCTACATCTTCTCTTTCTCTTTGTCCCCAATAAGGGTCCTGGTAATTTGGGTTCTGAAAGTTTTGAAAATTTTGAAAATTTGGAGGTGGTCTCCATCCCCCCTCCCCCCCCTGGGCGGGTAATAAGGGCCCCCTCTTCCTCTCCAATTGGAATTTCCCCTTGTATTTCCCCCTCTCCATGGGGGACCTCCAAATCCCCCCCGTGGAAAAAACATACCCTCATTCTGATGACTATAAGGGGACCCCCCAAGTGGTCCAAATCTATTTTGAATTGGTACTCTGTAATTTAATGGGGCACTTTCATCGTTCTTTTTATTCGGTGATGAATTTATATGATTGTTTTTAGAATATCTCACAACCGGGGTTTTGACCTTTAATACAGGAGTTTCCGAATCTAAATCCTGAACCTTAATATCCCCCTCATTAGAGGAGTTTCTAGAAACATCAGTCCCTTTACTGGTATCTTCTTGCCATTTATATACAATTTGGGTTTTATAATCTTGCATATCTCTCCCAAATTTTTTTCTTTTTTTCTTTTTTTCTTTTTAGTATCTTCATCTATTTTGTTGATACTATCCTGTACCTGTTTTGCCTTTTCTTTAAAATCACTAGACTCACTAAAAGGGGCCATTTTCTCTCTTAGATTACAAATAACATTTTCTAGAATGTTCAATTTTCTCTTCCTTCTCTGTACAATTAATTCCATGAGTTTTTTCTCAACATGGTTGAAAAATGCAAACCACTCTTCATCTAAATCTTTTCCCACAAGCCCATCACTAGGGGCCACTTCCCATCTTAGTCTTCTTGGAGTGATACCTTCTTTAATATACTTTTCCAGTGTCACTACATCCCACCACGCCCTTACTTGTTTATCCAGGGAATTTTTTAATATTTTAAAATCCTTGGACAAATCTGTGCTATCTATGTTATGTGAAAAAATATCATCAACATTCACCTTTCTTTGAGAGACAAAATTAAATAATTCCATGGCTGCAGAATCACTATACAAGGATTAAACTAGAATGTACCAACCCTGTATACAAAAATGTTTATACAAGAAAACTTATTTCGGCGCCAAAACTTTCCAAATAACACTCTAAAAATGCTGCTGTGCCAATCGTGAAAACACAAACAATATAAATATAAATAAACAGCGCAAATTTAGATAATTAATCAATATAATAAATCATATAAAATAGGTGCATAAATTATTCGTGTTTGCCCTTAATCTTAAACAAAAACACCCAAAAGTCCATGTGCTGAAAACATAATTAAATTGTAGAAATAAAAGTGCCAACTTCTTTTCTTCAGAAAATACTTTCACCTTCCACCAGTGCACAAACCAACATCGAATACACTCACCAGAACTTGGTGAGTAAAGGACCTTTAAGGAATTTTTAGGGATCCTAAACCCTCTTTGGTGCCACGCTAGGGAAAATCTTCACCCTCCGAATAGACTCCACCATCCAACCAAAAGAAAAAAACTCACATAGCATAATATTGTCACACAATAGTAACTTTTTCCAAATGGAGATTAAGGCCACTCACATGTTAAACACTTGCTAAAGGCATGTTTATTATGTATAAAAGGCTTCAGTTCCAGCAGATATACAAACTTTTCCTTCCAGGACTCTCACATCCACAGTGGAACAAAGACAGGACTCCTCTTAGACCAAACAGTGAACCAAGATGGCCGCTGGAACGCACCGCTCAGCGTGCGCTCCACTCACCGGAAATGACGTCAGGCGCATGAAGTACGGACCGGAAATGTGTCAACGCGTTTCGCCCCTCCCATAGGGCGTTATCAAGACACCCATCTCCCGTCCTCACTCACTTAAATATCAATAGAATACCCTCCCCTCCGATTTGATTGGTCAGACCACCTCTCAGGATAATTTCAGAGGCTGCTCCTCCCACTCCAAGACGTGAGAGACCTTTACAAAATGCCGATCCACATAACAACATCATGAATTCTAACATTTGATATAAACAATTCAATTAAAAACAATATCTTTATAGTTTAATATAATTCATATTAACAAATGTATATCTATCTAAAAACAGATTGCAAAATAAAAAATGAAATATAAAAATAAAAATATAAATAAAAATAAAATTAAAAATGAAAATTAAAATAAAAATAAAAAATATAAATAAAAATAATAATAAAAATAAATGAATAAAAAAATGAATAAAAAAATATAAATAAATAGAAATGAAAAATAATGAAAAATAATAAATAAAAATAAAATAAAATAAAAATAAATATAAAAATATATAAATAAATAAACATAAAAATCAAAAATAAAATAAACAATATAAAAAATATCAAATATATAGCAGTCTTTAAACACTAAATTCTCTACTCTTACCAATCTGACAGGAAACAGTTGATATCTATATCTGAATTTAACCCCCTGGGCAACAAGGAACCCAATTTTAGGATCCATCCAAGTGTCATTTCTGCCTGCTGCCTCATTCTTCTGCTACCAGTTTTCCTGACACCAAGAGAAAATAAGGTGATGAGGGAGCTTCAGCATACAGCTGGTGATTGACAGCCTTGACAGCCTTGTGGCGGAACCGTTCCGCCTGGGCTTCCTCATGCGGAGCGATGCGTCTCACCAGGGGCGGACTGACAACTCATGGGGCCCCCGGGCAATAGGGGATCATGGGGCCCCTGTGTCCTTGCCCAAACTCAAAAAAGCCTATGAAAAGGTACCAGGGGCATCTCATGTGGCCCCCTACTGACCCCAGGCCCTCGGGCAGTGCCCGAGTTTCCAAATGGTCAGTCCACCCCTGCGTCTCACCCAATGGTCCCCTTTTCCAGCAAGTCTTCCAGCACTCTGTCAAGGCAGGTATTAGAGCTCAAAACCAATCCTTCCCTGCTATCCCAAACCACGAGTCGAAACTTCATGCAGGGTGAAATGAATGAATCTTTATTAAACACAGCTCTACAAAGGGGAGAAAACTGAAACAGAAAGGGCAAAATGTTATCACAAAGGGACAGTTCATCACAAGCCTCATCTCTTTTGCTGTGTGAAGGGGGGGGGGGTCCCTTTCCTCCAATCAGCTGTCAGAGCTCCTCTCTGACTTGGGCTGGCCATGCATTATACAATTTTCTTATGAACTTTGCTTTAGATTTACCAAAACCATATAATATGAGGTCAAATTTAAACAACACTTAAAGCTGTGTCCATATAGGCAGGCCCTTGCACTACATAGTTGAAGGTAAATCTAAAGGAAATTGGACAGAAAATTGTATAGTGTATGGCCAGCCTTAAGGTCTACAGAGTTCATAATGTATGGCCAGCTTTACTATGTCCTAAAACAAACAGTTTGCAGTGCATTCTGGGCTATTGCTAAAGTGTTAAAAGACAAATGTCAGCTTGATGTGAACAGCTACAGTGGATATAAAAAGTCTACACACCCCTGTTAAAATGTCAGCTTTCTGTGATGTAAAAAAAAGAGACAAAGATAAATAATTTGAGAACGTTTTCCACCTTTAATGTGACCTATAAACTGTACAACTTGAACAACAAACTGAAATGTTTTAGGTGGAGGGAAGTGAAAATAAAAAAACAAAATAATATGGTTGCATAAGTGTGCACACCCTCAAACTAATACTTTGTTGAAGCACCTTTTGATGTGATTCCAGCACTCAGTCTTTTCGGGGATGAGTCTATCAGCATGGCACAGCTTCACATCTTGACTTGGCAATATCTGCCCACTCTTCCTTGCAAAAACACTCCAAATCTGTCAGATTGCGATGGCATCTCCTGTGCACAGCCCTCTTCAGATCACTCCATAGATTTTCGATTAGATTCAGGTCTGGGCTCTGGCTGGGCCATTCCAAAACTTCAATCTTCTTCTGGTGACGCCATTCCTTTGTTGATTTGGATGTATGCTTTGGGTTATTGTCATGCTGAAAGATGAAGTTCCTCTTCGTGTTCAGCTAATATTGTGATAATATTGACTGGTATTTGGAACTGTTCATAATTCCCTCTTCCTTGACTAAGGCCCCAGTTCCAGCTGAAGAAAAACCGCCCCAAAGCATGATGCTGCCACCACCATGCTTCACTGTGGGTATGGTGTTCATTTGGTGCAGTGTTGTTTTTGCGTGAAACATATCTTTTGGAATTATGGCCAAAAAGTTCAGTCTTGGTTTCATCAGATCAGAACATATTTTCCCACATGCCTTTGGGAGACTTCAGATGTATGTTTGCAAAATTTTGCCGGGCTTGAATGTTTTTCTTCGTAAGAAAAGGCTTCAGTCTTGCCAATCTACCCCATAGCCCAGACATATGAAGAATACGGGAGATTGTTGTCACATGTACCGCACAGACAGTGCTTGTCAGATATTCCTGCAGCTGCTTTCTTGTTGCTGTAGCAGCCCAGACCAGTTTTCTTCTTGTCTTTTCATCAATGTTGGAGGGACGTCTTGGTGATGTCACTGTTACGCCATATTTTCTCCACTTGATGATGTCTGTCTTCACTGTGTTCCATGGTATATCTAATGCCTTGGAAATTCTTTTGTACCCTTCTCCTGACTGATACTAACAATGAAATCCCTCTTATGCTTTGGAAGCTCTCTGTGGACCATGGCTTTTGCTGTAGGATGCGACTAAGAAAATGTCAAGAAAGACCTACTAGAACAGCTGAACTTTATTTGGGGTTAATCAGAGGCACTTTAAATGATAGCAGGTGTGTGCTGACTCCTATTTAACATGATTTTAAATGTGATTGCTTAATTCTGAGCACAGCTACATCCCCAGTTGTAAGAGGGTGTGCATACTTATGCAACCACATTATCTCCTAGATTGTAAGCTCGAAAGAGCAGGGCCCTCGATCCCCTCATGTTTTGCATTGTATTGGTATTGTTCTGTCACATGTTCTGTCCCCCTTTGCAATGTACAGCGCTGAGCGAACTATTGGCGCTTTATAAATACTGTATAATAATAATAATAATTTTAGTTTTTTATGTTTACTCCCTCCCCCCCCCAAAAAAAAGATTTCAGTATATTTTTCAATTGAGTTTTACAGTGTATTGGTTGTAAATGGTTAGAAATGATTTATCTTTGTCTCATTTTTGTACATCACAGAAACCTGACGATTTAACGGGTGTATAGACTGTTTATATCCACTGTATATGCACTTAGGAGCCCTTCATTGACAACAGAAAAAAAAACATTGTGCTGCTGAAGTTGGCCAGCTGACTAAAGACCAGCCATTTATATATATATATATATATATATATATATATATATATATATATATATAAATTATATCTTCTTAGTAATAAACATTGAAATAAATCTATTAACAGAAAAATAATTGCATCTAATATGAGATCCTGGCAGCAATGCTTTTGACCAGCAGGTGGTGCCAATGCCCAATTCAGAAATCTCCCTAAAACATCACAGGAGTGTGTGGGGTGTGGTAGTTGTTTTGATGTGTTTTTAACACTGAAGTCCAGAAAACTGATAAATCCAAGACAAAATGGATACTGTATAAGAGAGCTGTGTTATCTGGCAAAGGATTTGTATTTCTTTCCATTCAGTCTTTAGATTTGCACAGATCTGCCACACAGCACAGCCCTGTCTGGCAGGGCAGGAGACCTGATTTTGCTGTGCTGCAGATTAGGAACACTTTACAGGTCTTGTCCCTCCTCCAGCATGTGACTGGACAGTGCATGGAGAAGCAGCAAACTAATGAGTCCACCTCTGTTGCTCTGCTTTCAGTTATTGGCATGTGCCTTGGTAACACATCAGCAATGAAGTACAGCTGATTGGCTGCTTGTGCTGCTTTTCCCTTTCCAGCTGTACTGTACAGGGTTTGCAGGGGCTTAGACCAAGTCATATTTAGGTACTTACAATATTTGCATTAAAAACAAAACGCATATACTGGATTCATTTTTTGCTATTATATCTGTCTGAAGTTTTATAGGCCCCATTCACATTTGCGAATGGGGCTATTTGTGATTAGATGCCAGAGACCTGGTGGGTGGGAAGCCCCATTAAATTTAATCTAAGGCTGACAGCTCCCATAGCTATTTGCAGCCACTTGCATGTAATTGCTTATGGAGTGATTAACTGCAGATGATTGGCCCTGGATGCAGAATGGAGCCTTAAAGTGGTTGTAAAGGCTCAAGGTTTTTCATTTTCATGCATTGTATGCACGAAGGTAAAAAACTTCCGTGTGTAGCAGCCCCCCCTAATACTCACCTAAGCCCCCCTCTCAATCCAGCGACGTGCACTGGAGTCTTGGCTAGCCCAAGACTTCCTGTCCTCATTGGCTGAATCAGAAGCGGGAGCCATTGGAATCCTTTAGATTGTAAGCTCCACGAGCAGGACCCTCACATTCCTTCTGTACTGAAATGTATTGTAATTGTACTGTCTCCCTTATATTGTAAAGCACTGCGCAAACTGTGGGCGCTATATAAATCCTGTATTATAATAATAATAATCACAGCCAGTGAGTCAATGAGAAGAGACAGGGGATGGGGGCGAGCCGTAGCTCAATGTGTGAATGGACACACAAAGCAGCGGGTGCCCCCATAGCAAGCTGCTTACTATGGGGGCACCTGACAGGAGGGAGGGACCAGGAGCGCCAGCGGGGGACCCGAGAAGAGGAGGATCCTAGCTGCTCTGTGCAAAACCACTACACAGCAGGTAAGTATAGACATGTTTGTTATTTTTTCTAGAAAAAAAAAGGATTTAGAATCGCTTTAAAACTTGCTAAACAGGTTAATCTGCAATCTTTAGATTTACCAACAACTGTGTAGCTTTGTGGCCTACATAAGCAATCCACTCAAGTTTCAGTTGAGCATAAAAAACATTCTAGAAAAATGAATTCTAATTGACTTTCCAAGTTTTGTATTCTTTTATTGAGATTAGCC
This sequence comes from Staurois parvus, assembly GCF_062004578.1. Classification (NCBI taxonomy): domain Eukaryota; kingdom Metazoa; phylum Chordata; class Amphibia; order Anura; family Ranidae; genus Staurois; species Staurois parvus. The sequence goes on from NW_028318804.1 coordinate 769,129, forward strand.
TGTATAAGTGGATGTCTGCATGTCAACAATGGCTGACTATATCAGTTGGGGATAGAAATTTACTTCTTGTATTTTATTTTTTTTAGTTTGTTGTTGATGCCGCCAATCCAGTGCAGGTGTCGGCGTCCTGTATGCAGCTTCTGTTTGTGCTGTCCGCTTCTGCTCTGTCTTCTGCTTCTGTGCTCATTATTTTCAACAAAACGTAAGTAATGAATTGCATGTTTGAGCAAAACCACAGTGGGGGAGATTAACTAAGGCTAGGTTCACATCTGTGCGGGTGGTGCCGCTGCAGGTCCGCACAAAAATCCGTGCAGGCGCACCACCTACACAGAGGAATGCGGACCCGTGGGCTGGTGCCATTAGTTCTAATGGCACGCCACTCGCACTGGAAATTGCAACTGTACTGGGAACCGAGGTTCCCGTGTGGGATGCGGTTTCCAAAGAAGTGCAGGGACTTCTTCCCTGCATGTCACAGGGCACGGGAGTCCATTCAAATGAATGGGCTCTCGTGCCCACGCAAAACATGGCCCGCACGGCCGCATAGATGTGAACCAGGGCTTAAACTCGAACACTCAGAATCTGGTGCAGCTGTGCAAGCTTCTAACCTCAGCTTGTTCAAGCTTTGGAAATAATACCTGGAAGCTGACCGGGTTCTTTGCAGAGCTGCACCAGATTTTGCACCCTCCAGTTTTCGTAAATAACCCCCGGTGTATTATATGCGTGTTATCAACAAATAATGGTCATCCTCATGTGCATCATCCTCAAGTCTAAGTTCACCTCAGTATACAATATAATACACATGCTGTGCAATTTTGTAATTTTTTCTGGGTATATTATGTTACCTCTGGCACCATCCTCAGGACTCATCCTGACCTCCCTCTATTTTTCAGCCATGTGCTGTAAGGCTCACATTACCCTAGGAGTCAAAATGGCACAAATTGCAGTTAACATAATTGAAAGCAGAACTCCGGGCAAAAATGTTTTTTCATTTTCTTGATGCTGATTTCCTACCTTTACGAGATGGGGTTTACTGGAGAGTACAAAGTCAGGCTCACTTCTGCAGAGAAACCAATCAGCTTCTAACCTCACCTTGTTCTATAAAAGTTTGGCAATAAAACCTGGAAGCTGATTGGTTTCTACGCAGAAGTGAGCCTGATTATGTACTCTCCAGCTTTAATAAATAAACCCCAATGTCATCCAATTCTTAGATTGTAAGCTCCAAGGATCAGGCCCTCCTATCCCTCTTGTATTGAACTGTATTGTTGCTGTATTGTCTCCCGTTATATTGTAAAGCGCTGAGCAAACTGTTGGCGCTATATAAATCCTGTATAATAATAATAATAATTTTCTGGTTCAGTCAGTAGTTGCTCTGAAATATCCTATTCATTTTCAAATCAAACCACTGAATCTCTTTCGTTTCCTGTTTGTAAGAACGGTGGCTGCTATGCCTCCTATTCCCCCAGCCACTGGTCTTGGCACATCCCATCTGTAGTTCTTTCTCCAGGAAGCAGTGATGTGATTCAGCCCCACTTGCAGTGGTGGGTGGACCAAGACTCTCAGACACATTCAACATGTACAGGCTTAGTGTTCTCTACAATTTCACAGTTCTCACCAGCAGTATATAACATACATGCCATCCACTTATTCTTTTTCTTTTTGATACCACCAGGAGATTAAAAGAGAAAATATAACCTCCTCTTGGCGGTATTAAAAAGAAAAAGAATAAGTGGATGGCATGTGACATGTATTATGCACAATGATGCAGCTTTACTGTTCATATAACTACAAGCATAGATGCTTAATCTTTTTTTCATTATATTGATAGAGTATTTTTCATCCATCTTTTTTCTTCAGTCTACCCATGATGAAAGACAATGCTCTGAAACGCGTTGGGTACTCTAACTGAAGATATACTCATGCTTCCATTCTCATCATTCAGAAGAAGGTTCTAGTGTCATATAAAGCTTGCACTTGTTACTTCAGTCGCCTTCTATTTGTTGTTTTTTAACTATTGTGCTCTTTTGTGAAAAATATATGTTTTTAATCAAAGAATAAATGGTGAGCGCAAGACAAAAAAAGGAAACAATAAAGCAGCTAGCACAACGTGGCAAACCCTCTGTCTCCACGAAAACAATATAATATCAATGTGCAGCACTATCACAGCGCTAATGCAGCACTGCACATTGATATTATAGAATGTTTTTTAATATTTGTAGTAAAGTGATGTTATTTTTACTTTGGTATGTTGCCTTAAAAGTCCCATTATCGATTTGGGGAAAATCCTGTCTTTGAGACTATAAAAGCAGAGTTTTCTGCTACAGGGTCTACCTGACTGAATATCTATTGTTATGAATATCTTTTTTTGTGGACCTCCATTGGTGACTTCCAATTTTAAATGCTAATTGCCTGGCGTGAACATTTCAGTTATGGACTTGGAATGAGCATGAAGCAAGTGAGTCAGAATGGGGTTTATTTACTAAAGCTGGAGAGTCCAAAATCAGACTCCCTTCTGCCTAGAAACCAATCAGCTTCTAACCTCAGCTTGTTCAATGAAGCTTTGGCAATGAAACCTGGAAGCTGATTGGTTTCTAGGCAGAAGGGAGTCTGATTTTGGACTCTCCAGCTTTAGTAAATAAACCCCAATGTGTCAGAATGCCTCCTCCCACTAAATTTCAGGTCAGTTACTCAAAGTATTAAAGCAGGTTAGCCAGGACATTAGCTTTTTTTTTTTTTATAAGGAGTGGTCAGCAACGGCACCCTACATTTTGCTTCCATTCCAGTACTTTTATGTAAATATTATATTTTCCATAGAAATATGGCCAGCTTGCACAGGTGGTAACAGGCTGCTACAATATTTTAAATCAGGGCTTGAAAAAGCCGCTCGCCAAATGCAAGGAGAAATTCCTCTGCGGCGAGTAGCGAGCACAGATGAAGTATGGAGCGACTGCACCTGCGCTCCAAGCCTCATTGTGAAGCCAAGTTCCGGTTTACAACTTCCGGTTTCCGGCTTCTTCGGCTCTGCTGAGAGGAGACACCCTCTCCACCGCCGCGGGGGACTCGGAGGGACTACGAGTAAGTACTGTATACAGCATGTCATATCACTATAATGGAGTACAGGGGAGGGGGGATATACATACTGTATACATGCCATATCACTATAATGGAGTACAGGGGAGGGGGATATACATTACTGTATACATGTCATATCACTATAATGGGGTACAGGGGAGGGGGATATACATACTGTATACATGCCATATCACTATAATGGGGTACAGGGGAGGGGGATATACATTACTGTATACATGCCATATCACTATAATGGAGTACAGGGGAGGGGGATATACATTACTGTATACATGTCATATCACTATAATGGAGTACAGGGGAGGGGGATATACATTACTGTATACATGTCATATCACTATAATGGGGTACAGGGGAGGGGGGATATACATTACTGTATACATGTCATATCACTATAATGGTGTACAGGGGAGGGGGGATATACATTACTGTATACATGTCATATCACTATAATGGTGTACAGGGGAGGGGGGATATACATTACTGTATACATGTCATATCACTATAATGGAGTACAGGGGAGGGGGGATATACATTACTGTATACATGTCATATCACTATAATGGAGTACAGGGGAGGGGGATATACATTACTGTATACATGTCATATCACTATAATGGGGTACAGGGGAGGGGGGATATACATTACTGTATACGTCATATCACTATAATGGAGTACAGGGGAGGGGGGATATACATTACTGTATACATATCATATCACTATAATGGAGTACAGGGGAGGGGGATATACATTACTGTATACATGTCATATCACTATAATGGGGTACAGGGGAGGGGGGATATACATTACTGTATACATGTCATATCACTATAATGGGGTACAGGGGAGGGGGATATACATTACTGTATACATGTCATATCACTATAATGGAGTACAGGGGAGGGGGATATACATTACTGTATACATGTCATATCACTATAATGGAGTACAGGGGGGGGGGGATATACATTACTGTATACGTCATATCACTATAATGGAGTACAGGGGAGGGGGATATACCTTACTGTGTACAGTTTTATATTTTGGACTCTTTATTCTAAAGAAAAATGTAATTTGATAAGCTTTAAGGGGGCGTGGTTGTAGGCAGGGGTGGGGTTGGGGGCGGACCTGGGCAAGGTTGGGTAGGGCAGCTGGTGGAGAGTAAGTTTTGTGACCGGCTAGTAGGTCTGGACTCGAAATTTTAACCCCTGTTTTACATTAATACAAATATTTAAAAAAAAGGGTTCACCATTTCACAGTGCTTACTTTGTGCTTGCAGGGACCTGCCGTGCTGTATGTCTTTGGTGGAAATGAAGTCACTCTTCAGAATGGATGACATAATAACCAGTTCTCAGCAGCCAATCACAGTTATGGAAACTAGTGCCCTTGAAGGTACAGGACTACAAGAGGTTCTGCAGTGGCTGCATTCATCGATTGGGGCATAATGGAAGACTATTGAAAGCAGGTTTATCGCCCCTTATCAATCTGCACGTCACAAGTGTCGACAAACCACACAAGACCCATCACCCATAACACAGCCACTAGAACAGGGGTACACAATTATGGTTTCCATGAGACACTTTCATATAAAGGTTGTAGTGTGATGCTTGAAAGAAAAACTCGCTATGCACTGTTCACATCTATGCTGGCCACATAAGTATTCCTGAAGAATGTAACATTTCCTTTAGACTTTTGGGGGCCTATGTCAGCAGGCTTCGAGCTTGTGTCACGGCCATCAGTTTGATGTCTTTTTCTGAGATCATTCAGAATTTGACAGATGCTTTTTATCTGCAGATGACCTCCTTTTGATTAAGCTGGTTTTACATTCTTATAAGCTTGCATGGGCATGCAAAACTCACACTAAGCAAACAAACATACCTTTTAGGGCTCGATTACACAGGAATTGCCCTCTGAGAAGTGATCCATAGTGGAACGCTTTTCAATGGACATTTGACAGGTGGTGAGGCTGCCTCCTCACTTCCTATTTTAACTCCCAATGGCCCCCACTACCATGTCTTGCAATGCACACAGTTGTGGGATGGTTATAGCACAGGCCCATTCACTTGGTGCCCACCTAATGTAAAAGGGGGGTCCTTGTTTTTTTTTTGTTTTTTTTTGTCATGATGCAAAATATCACAACAGCAGCATGTCTATATCACCGTACAGCTGCCTGTGGGAGATGGTAAAAATGCAGCTCGTCTGCCTGTTTTTACCACCCCCTAACTGCAAGTGTAAACCCACCCCCTCTTGCCCAGGAGGGGGTGGGGTTTTGCAATTTCTATGAGGTCACAAATGGCTGGATTAACTCTGCTGCTAATGTAACTACTGCAGCACCCCTGACATGTAAACAATCTCCCAGCTACTATTGCATTTTTTACACTTTTACTCTTGGCTGCTGGCTTTCTGCTAATAACCTGCCTGATCATTTATACATGCTCAGAAATGTCCAATTCCAAATATCTGTTCGCTGATCTCCTATGTGAAGAATGAATTTGGATAGCACTTTGCTCTGAGCACCATGGACACTCAAATATGAATGCAAATACTCTCAACCGGTGCGAACCGATTCCAAAAACGGTTTTGTGCCACACGTATTAGGGATCTCCACTCTTTTTGAAGGCTTTTGAAGTGGCATCTATGGATAATTTGGGGTACTGTCGTTTTTCGTTGTTTCACAGACACTCAGTTTTAAGGCTTGACATATTTGCTATCTATTTACCCGACACAACACCTTTTATATTTTTACAAAAATTGCGTATTATATTTTGTGTGGACTGAAATTAAGTGTTATGTACTGAAAATGGAGCTTTGATAAACAATAGCACAAATATCGGTACATAGATGGTAAGGTTGAATAAAGACACAGGTCCATCCAGTTCAACCTTTGTGGATGTGAGCTCAACCTATGCGATTGTGTGGTATTAGAAACATTCCAACTTCCACCATTTTATTCTACAGGGTTTTTGGGGGGTTAAGTAATCTTCAGGCCTAAAATGTGCATTTTAACATGTGCAAGAATGAAAAAAAAAAAAAAATGGCCCCGGCAGAGAAAAGGTTAAAGGATAAATTCACCTTAACGATTGGTTTCACACTGCGGCAACACAAAGTCAGATGACAAGTCAAAACACATTCATTTAAAGGGGTGCCGCCTTAATCACTGGAACTTGAAAAGTTCCTGTACTACCTAGCTGCATCTTTGGTGGGACTTGAGTGCCATTTGTCATAGAAATGCTGTGTAGAGCGAGCGGGGCCAAGCTGCCCGCTCTCTCTCAATAGCTAGGGCGGCTCATGAGCCAACATGCACGGGTGCCTCCATGGAAAACGGCTTTCCAAGGAGGTACTTGCCAAAGAGGAGGAGCCAGGAGCACTAGTGGGGTACCCCAGAAGAAGAGGATTGGGCCTGCTCTGTGCAAAACCATTGCACAGAGAGCAGGATAGTATGACATGTTTGTTATTTTAATTACAAAAAAAAGAAGCTTTACTGTCACTTTAACCACTTCAAATCCGGACACTTTCACCCCCTTCCTGTCCAGGCCAATTTTCAGGTTTCAGAGCTATCACACTTTGAATGACAATTGCACGATCATGCAACACTGTACTGATGTGAATTTTTTAGCATTTTTTTGAGACAGATAAAACTTTATTTTGGTGGTATTTATTCATCACTGGTGGTATTTTTTTGCTATATAAATGAAAAAGTCCAAAAATTTAGAAAATAAAGTGTTTTTCTTATAAAATTTTGCAAATAAATAATCTTTCTTCATAAATCTTGGCTAAAATGTATTCATCTATCTTTTTAGTAAAACAAAAAATAACCCAAATTAGTTTGTAACCAAAAATTATAATTTTTTTTACATTTTTATTTTATTTTGTTATGTTTTTTTTTTTTAACATACTGTCACCCCTAGTGACACTGTACTACTTGTGGGGGGTAATGAAGATTTTTTTTTTGACACTGATTGCTTTTACACCCATAAAGGCTGTAAAAGCAATCATTTCTCCTTCTCTCTGGCTGCATTCCTGCATCCATTGAGAAATACTGTGAGAGCTGTGTTTGGTCACAGCTTGTCATATGGTACAAGGCTGTTGTAAATAGCCCTGTACCATGTGATCTCTGTGATCATTCACAGATTTCACACGTAGTAAGCAATGATGTCAGGAAGTGACATCTTGTTTACTACTATTCAAGAGATCACTGATTGGCCAATCAGTGATCACATGACTCAGGACCTCACACAGAGGTCCCGTACAGCCCAGGCAATGGATGCAGGGGGATGTTTAGAAACGTCCACCCGCCTTGGCAGCGCTCCCGTCCGGCCGTTTATCTACATGGCCGGAAGTACTGCTGCAAGGATGCGCAAAATCACATATGTATACATGATTTTGTATCTCTGGGTAAGGGGCGCGCGTGTGCGCTCCCTACCCATGTTGCTATTGGCTCCTCGGCATGTCAGTCACCGGGTCCCAGCCGCCGATTCTCGGCTGGGAGTCAGTGATCCTTGGCGGAGCTGAGAGGGAAAAGGTCTGTGTGTAAACAACACAGATCTCTCTCCTAAATAGAGCTTTGCATACAATGTATCCAGATCGTGCTTCAGACAGCCTGGCTGGTGTGTTTGCTTTCAGTAAATATACTCGCCGTTCCTCTGTGGATGCGTGATAACGTCACCGCCCCTCCCCTACGCGTTACGCTACAGGGACTCGTAGCTTCCTTTGGGGGATGTGGATTTGACATCCCCCAGAGGAAGCTACGAGTCCCTGTAGCGTAACGCGTAGGGGAGGGGCGGTGACATTATCACGCATCCACAGAGGAACGGCGAGTATATTTACTGAAAGCAAACACACCAGCCAGGCTGTCTGAAGCACGATCTGGATGCAAAGCTCTATTTACATTTACACAATGTGAGTGGGAGATCAAAGAGCAATAAATCACTTATATCCCGGATAAGACACTATGTTTTTTTTCCCTTCTCTGCATGTTCCGTATATGGAGGAATAAACAAAGCAGCCAGTGAAGAAAGCACAATTGAGAAGGCTGAGCTGAGGAGAGAGGAGAGGAGACAGGAGGGAGAGGTTCAAGCTGCGAACACAGACTCATCACATTAACTAAATTGAATAACAACACCATCTCAAATTCAAAGAAAATAATTGACATTCCCATTTTTTATTAATGTTTTATTAATTTTTTATTAATTTTATTCACATAGAATTGACATTCCAATTTTTCATTAATTTTTTATTAATATTTGTTATAATCACATATAATTTTTTAATTCACATTTATAAATGAATTTATGTTAATTGTATATTTAAGCACCATAGAAGTAAGTAATGATTGGATTATAGGTGGTATATTAAGAAATTCACACAATCAAAAAAGGTCAATCACAAAGGTTGATAATATTGGAGCGCGGTACAGTACAAGAATTCATGATCTCCATGTATAATACATAAGGGGGATATGATCAACATGTATAATACATCAGTGGTTCATATAGTGAACTCGGTGTAGAGTTATTCACCCTGAGGTCATCACAGAGGACAAGGGGGCACTCTTTACGTCTGGAGGAAAAGATTTAATCTCCAAACACGGAAAGGTTTCTTCAAAGTAAGAGCTGTGAAAATGTGGAATATACTCCCTCAAGAGTTGGTTGTGGCCAGCTCAGTGGATTGCTGTAGGAAAGTCCTGGATTATTTCCTGGATACACAGAATATAACTGGATACTAACATTTATAGGTAAAGTTGATCCAGGGAATATCCGATTGCCTCTCTGGGGATCAGGATGGAATTTTTTCCCCTGCAGGAGAAAATTGGATCGTGCTGTGCTTGGTTTTTTTTTTTGCCTTCCTCTGGATCACTGTTGGTGTAGGATTATAACTTTTTTTTTTTTTTTTTTATGCTTTAACTGGATGGACTTTTGTCTGTTTTCAGCCAGACTAACTATGTAACATGTACTGGGAATTTTTTTAGCAAAGACATGTAGCAGAATACATTTTGGCCTAAATTCATGACGAAATTTGATTTTTTAAAATTTTTTTATTAGACATGTTTAATAACAAAAAGTAAAAAATATATTTTTTTTTCTTCAAAATTTTCAGTCATTTTTTTTCTATTATAATGTAAAAAATAGAAAAAGCACAGGTGATCAAATACCACTGAAAGAAAGCTCTATTTGTAGGGAAAAAAGGACATACATTTAATTTATGTACAACGTTGCATGAGTGCACAATTGTCAAAGTAATGAAGCGCCCTATCGCAAAACATAGCCTGTTAAGAAAGGAGGGTAAATCCTCTGGAGGGCAAGTGGTTAAATTAGAACTTTACCCATAACAACTTGATAAAAAAAAGTTCTTTACAAAGGAACACACATTGCACTATAATAATTATGCTAGCAGAATTAGTGTGTGCTTTAATTTGCTTCCAGCATTGCTCTTGTTTCTTCTTGCTGGAGGCTGAAGCCCAGAGATCCTGAGCAGCAGTAAATCTTTAAGCTGTCAGCAGATCGGCCTCTGAGCAGGGTGAGAAAGTGTATTACTGGATTTTAAACAGTATAGACCTGTGTTTCTCAACCTTTTTTCAGTCAACGCACCCTTTAAAATTATGGACAGTCCCGAGGCACCCTTTGAAATTATGGAGTCTTGAGGCACCCCATTCAAAAATGTGAAAAACTATTGTAATAGTTTAACATAACACAGCAACATCCAACATTAAAGGTGATTTATTCTTCCAAAGCAAATACACATTTGCACACTGGTACTGAGCAGTATTTCACTGTCTCTCTTCTCCCTCAGTATTTCACCATCACTGAGCTAATGTGACCCCAGCACTGATGGAGAGGGGTGGGGAAAGGTCAAACTAGGATGCTGTGCAGGTTAATGGTTGTCAGGACGCCGGCGACTAGAAGGTTGTAATGGTGCACAATGAAAACCTGTGGTTTTGTGTAACTAAAAGGCAGGCTTGTTCCACCCGCTGGCTTGTATATAGGTTTGGGGCAATTTGTAGACATTTTGCCAAGGCACCCCTGAAGAAACCTCAAGGCACCCCAGGGTGCCTGGGCACCCTGGTTGAAAAAGGCTGGTATAGACACTTAGTTTTAATAATTTACATAGCTATACAGGGGTATCTCGGTTTCCGAATTTAATACATTCTGCGGGACTTTTCGTATTGTGAAAAATTCGTAACCCGAAACGCGGTTTCCCATAGGGCTGCATTGAAAACCAATTAATCCATTCTGGAGGTCAGAAAAAAGTAAAAAAAAAAGTATTTTATCTATTCAAAACTCTTTATAAAAGTGCACTTTAAAGGCATAAATACTGTACAGGGACATGATTAAAAATTAATTTGTAAATGCACTGAAAACTAATCCGTTCCGGAGGTCAGAAAAAAGTAAAAAAAATCTTATCTGTTCAAAACTTTTATAAAAGTTCACTTTAAAGACATAGTACTGTACAGGGACATGATTAAAATAAAATTCGTAATTACATTGAAAACCAATTAAACCGTTCCGGAGGTCAGAAAAAAGTAAAAAAAAAAAGTCTTTTATCTGTTCAAAACTCTTTATAAAAGTGCACTTTAAAGGCATAGTACTGTACAGGGACATGATTAAAAAAAAAACAATCCGTTCGTATTGCGAAAAATGCGAAAAAAAATCATAAAAATCATCGAGGCATTATTTTCAATTAATTTTCATTCATAAACCGAAAATGAAGTTAACTGAGGCGTTCATAAACCGAGGAACGCTTCTACTTACAAATGGGGCCAGCCCGAAGTGATCTAGCAGGACTTAATTTTCTGACTAAAGTCCCACTTTTAAAGTAGCACTGACATCATCGCTATGATGTACATAGTCTGTGGGATGGATTCAGCAGGCCCCACCCACTACAGGGTGTCTGCAAAAAAAAAAACCTACAGGATGGGCCGGAGGCAAGACCACTCACCCTGCACAAGGAAAGAGTGCAGCAGTGACCGGTCTTTATTACAAGAAGCTCCCTACACAGAGGGAAAGTCTCACACTGGATTACCGCACAGATATGGAAGAAATACACAAAGTACATCTATAATAAACAGGACTTTTGCATTTAGACATTTTTTGCAGATCCCAGAGTTCAGCTTTAAGAATATTGCACCTTGAAACTAAAGTAAAGTATGATTGTGCTATAAATAATTGATTCTATACAAAATTTACACGTTTCTTTTTGTACGATTCTAGCATACAGAGTGAAAGAAATGCCAATACAATAAAGTCCATATCGGAATGTTCAACCATTTAGCGTAGTAATACCAAGGATTCCATAGCAGCAACTTATTGGCGTTGACTGTGAACAGAATGAATACACCATGTTGGTAGGTGGCTGTAGGTACCAGATGCCTGCCAGTCTGTATTGTTGGCTACTACAACCTCTGACCCCCCCAAGGCACCATTCTTCGAGGTAAGGCTTGCCTTTGATTTCCAAGTAAGGATTGATCAGACACCGTTCTCTCAAGTCACTAGAACGTACAAGGTTCCTGTATTAGCGTACTTCCTAAACATGACAGAATCAACAGGCATTGCTTGGGAGAATACATTAGTGTGGCCATCTTATCTTGTTTTTCACGTTTTTGAGCAGTTGAAAGGTGTAGAGAGGCAAAAAGGATAAAAGATGAACGAGCCATATTACTATATTGTTAACTGGATACATTCAATTTACAGTAGATGTCATAGAGAGTTTCAATTCAGCAAGAGTAGCAGGAGTGAACAATTCTAAGACATTCTGGTTTACAATGAATTTGCGAGGTATGAGGAGGTTTTTAACCTCATTATGCAATTTCTCTTTGTGTTCAGTGGTGAATCTCTCTAATATGGTCTCTCTACTCATCATCTCTCCATTATTATCATAAGTATATACCTTGTTTCTTATGTTCTCGTTATAATTTATCAGATTACTTAGAGACTCAGTTTCTGCACAGTTGCCATATCTCCAATCTTCTGGTTTTTCATTTTTCTTATACTTGGGATCAAATTTAACAATGAACTTTTCATAACATTTAGTACAGGGAGGTGTTGGCTCATATTTGTGATTAGTAGTCTCAAACTTGTAGGAGTGACAGCATACTTCATTGGGGAAATAGATGCCATGACCACCTTTTCCACATCTCACTTCATAAGAAATAACCTTGTCCCACACAAGCAGGGCAGATATGGCGATCATTATCTTCCTGGGCACCTTGCCTTTGTAGGCTATGGATGACCCGTAGGCGTTGGCACTGTAGAGATTAGCAAAGCTGTGAGAAATCACAGCAGCAGACAGTGCAAAGTCCTTGGGGCTAAGTTTGTTTCTATCAGCGTCATAAAAATTAACCAAAAATTCCTTGCTCCTCTTCTCCAGTTCATTCAAGATGGGTTCTTTCTTTCCACGATAATGATTGGTAATCTGAGAATTGGATGAAAAAAAAAAAAAAGTTATGTAGATTGATTATCCTATCCTGTCCAAATCATTAAAGTGTTACTAATCCCAGGCCCCTGCATTCACTATATCTGGTCTCCCCGGACCCTGCTTTCACTATATCTGGTCTCCCAGGACCCTGCATTCACTATATCTGGTCTCCCAGGACCCTGCATTCACTATATCTGGCCTCCCCGGACTCCACATTTACTATATCTGGTCTCCCCGGACCCTGCATTCACTATATCTGGTCTCCCCGGACCCTGCATTCACTATATCTAGTCTCCCCAGACCCTACATTCACTATATCTGGTCTCCCTGGACCCTGCATTCACTATATCTGGTCTCCCCAGACCCTGCATTCATTATATCTGGTCTCCCCAGACCCTGCATTCACTATATCTGGTCTTCCCAGACCCTGCATTCACTATATCTGGTCTCCCCGGACCCTGCATTCATTATATCTGGTCTCCCCGGAACCTGCATTCATTATATCTGGTCTCCCCGGACCCTGCATTCACTATATCTGGTCTCCCCGGACCCTGCATTCACTATATCTGGTCTCCCCGGACCCTGCATTCACTATATCTGGTCTCCCAGGACCCTGCACTCACTATATCTGGTCTCCCCAGACCCTGCATTCACTATATCTGGTCTCCCCGGACCCTGCATTCACTATATCTGGTCTCCCCGGACCCTGCATTCACTATATCTGGTCTCCATCAGTACACACAACATGGAAGTGCAATTATTTTAGTATAAACTGCTAAATACCTTTTCTCATTAGCAGTTAGAGCAGTTGTGTGACTTCTATCAGTGTCCAGCTGAGCACTGGTGAATCAAATTAGATATTGGCGGGTGTAAATGTCCATGTCCGCTCTATATTATTATTATTATTATACAGTATTTATAAAGCGCCAATAGTTCGCTCAGCGCTGTACATTACAAAGGGGGACAGAACATGTGACAGAGCAATACCAATACAATGCAAAACATGAGGGGATCGAGGGCCCTGCTCTTTTGAGCTTACAATCTAGGAGGGAGGGGGTGGTGGCACAGGAGGAGATAGCTGTGGGGGATGGAGTGGTAGGAAGAGTGGAGGAGGTCGGCAAGTTAGCAGGGGGTGGGGTAGGCTTCCCTGAAGAGATGGGTTTTCAGGGTGCGCCTAAAGGAGAGGAGAGTAGGTGATAATCTGATGGGTTGGGGCAGGGAGTTCCAGAGGATGGGTGACACCCTGGAGAAGTCCTGGAGGCGGGCATGGGAGGAGGAGACCAGGGAACTAGAGAGAAGGAAGTCTTGTGAGGAGCGGAGTGTGCGTGTTGGGCGGTACTTGGATATTAGGTCAGTGATGTAGTTCGGGGCAGTATGGTGGACAGCTTTGTACGTCAGTGTTAGGATTTTGAATTTGATCCGTTGCACAATCGGAAGCCAGTGGAGGGATTGGCAGAGGGGGGTGGCGGAGATGGAGCGGTTGGAAAGGTGAATGAGTCTGGCAGCCGTATTCAGGATCGACTGAAGCGGGGATAGCCAGCGGCGAGGCAGGCCAGTGAGGAGGGAGTTGCAGTAGTCGAGTCGTGATATGATGAGGGAGTGGATGAGCTGTTTAGTGGTTTCTGGGGTTAGGAACGTGCGGATTTTGGCGATGTTGCGGAGGTGGAGGCGGCACGAGTTTGTTAAAGATTGGACTTGTGGCTGGAAGGATAGGTTGGAGTCCAGAATGACACCCAGTACTCTGGCCTGCAGGGCGGGTTTGATGGTAGCGTTGTTGGATGTGACGGAGAAATCATTGGGGGGTGGTGTCCGGGCTGGGGGGAAGACAAGAAACTCGGTTTTGGAGAGGTTAAATTTAAGGAAGTGGAGCGACATCCAGTCTGATATGTCGCTCAGTAGGCGTGTGATTCGGGCTGAGACCAAGGGGGTGAGGTGGGGGGTTGAGAGATAGATTTGTGTGTCGTCGGCATAGAGGTGGTAGTTGAAGCCGTGAGAGTGTATGAGTTGGCCAAGGGAGGAGGTATAGATGGAGAAGAGAAGGGGCCCGAGGACAGAGCCTTGAGGGACCCCAACAGAGAGGGGGAGTGAGGGGGAGGTGGTAGCATTATAGGTAACGCTGAAGGAGCGTTGTGACAGGTAGGATGAGAGCCAGGAGAGAGCAGAATCTCTGAGGCCGAGGGAGTGTAGTTTTTTGAGGAGGAGGGGGTGGTCGACTGTGTCGAAGGCCACAGAGAGGTCAAGGAGTAGGAGCACTGAATAGTGGCCATTAGCTTTGGCGGTTAGAAGGTCGTTGGAGAGTTTGAGTAAGGCAGTTTCGGTGGAGTGTAGGGGACGGAAGCCGGACTGTAGGGGATCGAGGAGGTTGTTGTCGTTGCGGTGAGAGCATAGGCGGGTGTAGACTAGGCGCTCGAGGAGTTTAGATGTAAATGGGAGCAGGGAGATGGGTCTGAGGTTGTTCGGGTCATTGCGGTCCAGGGAGGGCTTTTTAAGTATGGGGGTGATGTGTGCATGTTTCAGAGGGGAGGGGAAAGTGCCGGAGGAGAGGGAGAGATTAAAGATGTGGGTGAGGGAGCGTAGGATGGAGGGGGAGGGAGGTCGTAGGAGTTGTGAGGGGATAGGGTCAAGGGGGCAGGTGGTGAGGCGGGCATCAGAGATGATCTTGGAGACTTCCTCGATGGTAGTAAGGTCAAAGGTGCGGAGTGTGGGGGGAGCTTCAGTATGAGGAATGTAGGGTGGGGTGGATGAGGAGGTCAGAGCAGTGGTGGGGCCGTGGGAGAGGGGTGATGAGGGGGTAGCTGAGTGAGGGTGAAGGGGGTTGGAGAGAGTTTGAGCAGTGACGAAGTCCCTGCGGGTTATGTCGAGGGGGAGGGGGGATAAGGGGGTAGCTGTGTGAGAGGGGACGGGTTGAGAGGGCGTGTGAGTTGCGGCAATGTCCTTGCGAATTGTGTCAATCTTGTTTTTGAAGTGATTGGCAATCTCAAGGGCAGTGAGTGAGGTGCTGGGTGGAGGTGGGGGTGGAGAGAGTAGAGAGTTGAAGGCAGAGAAGAGTCGGCGAGGATTGGAGGAGAGGGCCTTGATGAGGGTCAAGAAGTAGGCCTGTTTGGCAGCATGGAGGGAGGAGGTGTAGGTGCGGAAGGCAGATTTATAGCGGGTGAAGGCTTGTTGGGATTTGGTTTTGCGCCATATAGAGGGAAATGGAGGTTCTGATCGGGTCCACCTGAAAGAATGTTCGTGTGAAAGAGCCCTTAAACAGCCAGCTGCCGGCGTCCTAACAACCACTGACGTCATTGGTTGGTAAAGACATCAGGCACCTGCACAGCATTCTTGTTTGACACCCCCCGCCCTTCTCTATCAGTGATTTGTCAAGTTGGGGGAAAGAACTTGTGTAAAAAGAAATGCTGAAATACTAGTCAGTACCAGTGTGCGAATGTGTATTTGCTTTGAAAGAACAATTCACCTTTAATGATGGGTGTCCTACGTGTGTGGATGTGCTGCCATTTGTAAAGCTATAAGTTTAGTTTTGTAAAGTTTAGAATGGGGTGCCTCATTCATTATTATTGCCTTGACTGGAAGAAGGTGGAGAAACACTGACATAGCAGAAAGAAAAATAGTTTGCATACTGCCTGAACCTGGAGCAAAAACAGTGCATTCCTAAAGTATTCAGACCTCCTTCACTTTTTTCAATTTTGTTATGTTGCAATCTGATAATGTTTAAAGAGTAACTCCACTTTTGTGGGAAAACATTTTGACACAAGTCATATTGTAATTCAATGTTATTAAAGCGGAGTTCGACCCAAAAGTGGAAGCTCAACCTTTCTGCCTCCCCCCCCCCCCCCCCTCCGCTGCCACATTTGGCACATTTTGGTTTTGACAGGTACCCACTCCCACTTCTGGCTGAGTTCACCGCAGTTTCTAAATACATGTAATTTATTTACTAATAATTTTTATTTTAATTTTGCTTTCAATATAAAATATCTTACATAAATAATAGTAAAAAAAAATTGTAAGCAAAACCTCACATTTATTTTAGAGGATAGTAAAATATGTTGCAAGTTTCTCACATTGCATACGTCCCTTGTCAGCCACAAAGTTCTCCTCAATCAGCCCTTATGGGCTTTGCTTATGTGTTTGTAGTAATTATATTTTTGTGTGAATGGAACAGAAATACTGTGCTTAACATGGGATGGGGGAGAGCTGGGGAGATACTTACATATTCCAGTAGGATGGAGAATGGAGTCTGAGCTGGCAAGCATTTATTGTATTCCTCTAAAGGCCTGTGAAACACTTCTTTTATATAACTCCAGTCATCGTTTGGAATAAATTCCTGGGGTTTTACTTGTGGGTCATTTATGTGTCCAAAAAAGAAGATAGCATGATATACCTGGGGATGGGGGGGAGAAATACAAAATCAACTGGTTGTAAAAAAAAAAACACAAACAGTGATGAAGTATAGATCCTTGAATGTTTATAAACAATTTTAAAGAAGAACTCTTGGATAGGGAGAGAATCACCCATTAGTTCACTCCCCTATACAAAACACTAAACAGTTAATAACATTTTTAAAATCCCTGCCTGTCCGCCAATTTTTATTTTTTAATTAAAGTTCCACTTTAACTCATCTCTGTAATTCAAAAGTCTGCTCTGCCAGGGAAGAGGTGTAGCATCATATCCTCTCCTCTCTCTCTACAGTTGAAGGAAACTACAGTTCCCATCAACCACAGGGAATTGTTGTGAATGTGGCTGGGTACACTAGGCCTGTACATGTTGAATGTGTCTCAGGATCTTGCTCCGCCCACCACTGCAAGTTAGGCTGAATTACATCACTGTTTCCTGGAAAAAGAACTACAGAAGGGATGTGCCACAACCAGTGGCTGGGGGAAAGCTTAGCAGCCACTGATCTTACAAACAGGGAACCAAAGAGAATTAACGGTTTGATTTGAAAATGAATAGGCTATGTCAGAGCAACTACTGAGTGAACCAGAAGATGGATGACATATTCAGTGAAAGTTGGAAATCAACAACAAGGACATGTAAAGAAGTGTTTGCCCGGAGTTCTGCTTTAACTGCCCAACAAAAGTCAAAATGTGAGAGAGGGGCATTCCCTTTTAACCAAGGATAGGCCTCAGCAGAAAAGCTGGTGTCAGTTCGGATAACTTATTATGTTGCCCTTCTGGACAACAATCATATTCTTCATAAAGGCCACACAAAAAGTCCTTTTCTTCAGGTTAGAAATAAAGCCACAACACAAATCCATTGTTTTTAGATGGGCAAGCAGCAGCAGTATCTTATACAGTGGGATGTACTTATATAATATTTTCGTACTATTCATTCTGTAAAGCTGCATATACATTTGTTCTCTGCAAATGAGGTCAAAACCAAATGTTGTTAGGCTCTTTTTACTCCAGGTTGAAAGTTATTAATTCATTGAAATAGAGTAGTTTGGGAAAAGACCGCATTATGGGTATTGGATGGAGCTAACAATCATAGTGAATAGGTATTTATTTTCTATGATCATCAGCTCCATCTAGTGGCCATGATGCAAGATTTTCCTAAATCACCTATAGTTACATAGTTAGTCCATCCAGTTCAACCATTAAAAAAAAAAGTTATAATCCTATACCCACAGTTGATCCAGAGGAAGGCAAAAAAAACCAGCAAAGCATGATCTAATTTGCTCCTGCAGAGGAAAAAATTCCTTCCTGATCCCCCCGAGAGGCAATCGGATATTCCCTGGATCAACTTTACCTATAAATGTTAGTATCCAGTTATATTCTGTGTATCTAGGAAAGAATCCAGGACTTTTTTAAAGCAATCCACTGAGCTGGCTAGAACTAACTCTTGAGGGAGTCTCTTCCACATTTTCACAGCTCTTACTGTGAAGAAATCTTTCCATGTTTGGAGAATAAATTTCTTTTCCTCCAAACATAAAGAGTACCCCCTTGTCCTCTGTGATGACCTCAGGGTGAATAACTCTACACCGAGTTCACTATATGAACCACTGATGTATTTATACATGGAGATCATATCCCCCCCTTATGTATTATACATGGAGATCATATCCCCCCTTATGTATTATACATGGAGATCATATCCCCCCCTTATGTATTATACATGGAGATCATATCCCCTCTTATGTATTATACATGGAGATCATATCCCCCCTTATGTATTATACATGGAGATCATATCCCCCCTTATGTATTATACATGGAGATCATATCCCCCTTATGTATTATACATGGAGATCATATCCCCCCTTATGTATTATACATGGAGATCATATCCCCCCTTATGTATTATACATGGAGATCATATCCTCTCTTATGTATTATACATGGAGATCATATCCCCCCTTATGTATTATACATGGAGATCATATCCCCCCCCCCTTATGTATTATACATGGAGATCATATCCCCCCCCCCTTATGTATTATACATGGAGATCATATCCCCCCTTATGTATTATACATGGAGATCATATCCCCCCTTATGTATTATACATGGAGATCATATCCCCCTTATGTATTATACATGGAGATCATATCCCCCCCCCTTATGTATTATACATGGAGATCATATCCCCCCTTATGTATTATACATGGAGATCATATCCCCCTTATGTATTATACATGGTGATCATATCCCCCCTTATGTATTATACATGGAGATCATATCCCCCCTTATGTATTATACATGGAGATCATATCCCCCCTTAATCTCCTCTTCTCAAGAGAGAATAAATTCAGTTCCTCTAATCTTTCCTCATAGCTGAGCTCCTCCATGCCTCTTATCAGTTTGGTTGCTCTTCTCTGTACTTTCTCCAGTTCCCCAATGTTCTTTTTGTGAATTGGTGCCCAAAACTGAACTGTATATTCCAGATGAGGTCTTACTAATGATTTGTACCGGGGGAAATGATATCTCTCTCTCTGGAGTCTATACCTCTATTAATACAAGAGAGGATTTTGCTCGCTTTAGAACCTGCAGCTTGGCATTGCTGCCATTATTAAGTTTGTGATCTACTAGAACTCCCAGATCCTTCTATATGACTGAATACCATCTTAAAATTAGCCGGGTACTTTTTGATTTTGCCCCTATTTGCACAGGACAAGGTATAGAATGCAAGAACATAGAAAACCTGGAAGCCAAGGCTGCTGTGTTCAGCCACCCATAGGAAGTGATGATGCAGTACACAATGGTACTTACATAAACACGCAGACAGCTGTACAACTCTGGACAACAACATTTTGCTTCCATGGTTGTACGTCCATGAACATGTTTATGCAAGAATCGGCGTACAGTATGCCCGCATACAGCAACATCATGCAATTGCTTTCCATGAGTGGCTTGGTGTAGCTGCTGTGGCTCCTGAGGAAGATTTTACATGACTGTATGTCCGGCCAAAGCCTTTTTCTTGGTTTTAGATTGAGTGGGGAGGGCTACAAACCGTGTATGATTTTTATTTCTGTCTGCCCCTGTTGCAGAGTTCATTTCCCGGTTGATGAAACTTGTCACCACAACAGAAAGCTAGGAAAAAACTAGCTCAAATCATACTGCACAGAATCGCATCTGAATTGCACAGGAATGCGTTGCGGAGCGAGGGTGTCATAATGCACTGTTTTCTGAGTAGACAAGAATTCTTGCATCGGCCAAGCATTCATCTGCACTTGTGGACAGGGGCGGACTGACCATTTGGAAACTTGGGCACTTCCCGAGGGCCCGGGGTCAGTAGGGGGCCCCATGAGATGCCCCTGGTACCTTTTTCATAGGCTTTTTTGAGTTTGGGCAAGGACACAGGGGCCCCATGATTCCCTATTGCCCAGAGGCCCCATGAGTTGTCAGTCCGCCCCTGCTTGTGGAGATACTGTATGTCAGGACCCAAAGCCTGGGCAGAGTCCTTTGGCACATCTATGTAGGCACCAACCATTCAAAGATGACACATCACGGAGGGCCAAGAAAACATTTAGTGTATTTGTGCTTTCCACAAACTCCTGTGGTGGTAAAATCCCCCCCACTACATAAATACACTTACCCTTTGCATATACCAGAATGTGTCCTCACTGTTAGCACCGGTTTCCTCCAGCAGATTTTGGAAGACTTCTACAAAAGTTGTTCCACTAGCCCTGACAGTTTGCTTCATGAAGTTTTTATCCTTGCATATTATGCCTTTATTTTTATTCTTCCTACAAAAAGGAATGAAAAAGCTTCTAAATTTACAGTTGCAAAGACATAAAAGAAGCATTTCACCCATTTTTCAGAAGTTGAATCTCACCTAGATGGCATTTCTATTAATGAGCAATTGACTAGTATTCTTACTCATACCCATTCCAAATTTCTTGAAATCTGGAGCCCATGGCTCACATACCGACATCCAGCAATTTCTATGGCAAGCCTGACAGTCGCATAAGTGGCCTCCCAGTGGGCTAGACACTCCCTGCGTCACACCCCCCTCCCATTCCTTTCCTCCTCCTCTACTCCTTTCTTCTCTTCTTATTTCTCTATCTAACGGAACCTGAGTCTCCATTACTGGACAGATGCCACGTCTATCACCCAGGTCAATCAATATCAGCCATATGGCTGCCACCTCCTTCACTGCTTAACTATATTGATCAATCGTTGACCATGTCACCTTGCTGTTTGTCCCATTTTTGCAATGATCATTCCTTTGTCAATATAGTGGATGCTCAGCTTTTGGGTATCGATTTATAAACTAATTTGTATCTCGCTTTAAAACAGAACTAAATAAAACATATTGAAAAGAAAAAAGAAAGAAAAAGTTCTTGGATTACAAAGAGAGTACACCTGCCATTATAATTTACAACCACGATGCACCACAGAGCGACATAGGAAATCATTTTCGCCGTGGCCATTACATTTAATATCTTCTCTGTGAGTGATGAATGTTAATGTTTAATCTGGTTAATGATCTGAATTTTTCTGTAGTTTTTATATTATGTTGGTATTAGGTTAACTATGATTTTTAGGTAATGCTAAAGAAAGTGGTGTAATATTTTGTAGTTTGATTTTCTGTTTTTTTTAATCTGTGTTAAAATCTGTATTATTTATTCTATGTAGTATTTTAATAGGATGGTATGGTGTATTAGAGTTTAGTATTCATTTAGTTATATTTGGTATTAATTGGTAATTTTATTATTGTTGTGTTTCGTTTCTGTTTGCTATTGTGATTTTGTGTTGTCTTCGTTGATTGTAACAGTATCTTAAAATTTCCTTAGGATAATATAAAGTATTCTAAATCTGAATCATTTATATAGTTTGTTTTTCTTTTGCAGACCTTTTCCATATTTTTCTTTTGGTCATAAAAGATTAAAAAAAATCAAACTGTTTAGTAATTTTTATTGAGCTTGCAGTCACTACTTGTTCCAGGCAATCATTAAAGTGGCTCTAAAGGTTAGTTTTTGTTGGGTTTTTTTCAGAAAAATAACAAACATGTCTATGCTTACCTGAGAGCAGCCTGGATCCTCCTTTTCTCGGGTCCCTTGCAGGCTCTCCTGGCTCCTTCTTTCTGTTGGGTGCCCCCACAGTAAGCATCTTGCTATGGGGGCACCCGCTGCTCCGTGTGTCCATTCACTTATCCCCATCCCCTCTCTCTCCGCATTCGCTGATTGGCTGTGATTGACAGCAGCAGGAACCAATGGCTCCCGCTTGCTGTCTCAGAGGTCGATGCTGTCGTTCACATTGCTGGATCGCAATGAGTCTCAGGTAAGTATTGAAGGGGCTGGGGGCACTGCTGCACACAGAAGGTTTTTTACCTTCATGCACAGAATGCATAAAGATAAAAAACCTTGAGCCTTTACAACCACTTTAAGCGATGTATAATATTCCCATCACTCTCATTCCTGGAAAATGCAAGAAGTAAGTGGGTCCTGCAGAAACTGTCAACTGGAGACTGTGACCATAAGCCAACGTATATGTCGCCATTGGACATGTGTGATTCGTTTAGTTCAGAAATTAAATTTGGTTGAAATTTGTGTTATTCAGAGTTTCGGATGTATCCGAATTTCCAAATCACAATAGTAAATAAATTTCAATGAATATGAAATAAGAGTGAAATAGGAGGTAAATTCCTACTTAGGCTACTGAATATAATAGAATTAAGTAGAATAGAATACAAAATAAAAGAATACCGTAGAATTAAACAGAATAGACTAGAATTAAATAGAATAGAAAATGCGCAGAAGTCGCCAACTGTCTGCAGAGTCAATAGCTAAAGACCTCCAAACTTGGTGTGGCCTTCAGATTAGCACAACAACGAGTAGAGAGCTTCATGGAATGGGTTTCCATGGCCGAGCAGCTGCATCCCAGCCTTGCATCACCAAGTGCAATGCAAAGCATCAACTGCAGTGGTGTAAAGCACGCCGCCACTGGACTCTAGAGCAGCAGAGATGTGTTCTCTAGAGTGACCAGTCACGCTTCTCTGTCTTGCAATCTGATGAACGTGTCTGGGTTTGGCGGTTGCCAGGAGAACGATACTTGTCTGATTGCATTGTGCCAAGTGTAAAGTTTGGTGGAGGGGGGATTATGGTGTAGTGTTGCTTTTAAGGGGTTGGGTTTGGCCCCCTAGTTCCAGTGAAGGGAACTCTTAAGGCGTCAGCATACCAAGATATTTTGGACAATTTCATACTCCCAACTTTGTGGGAAGAGTTTGGGGATGGCCTCTTCCTGTTCCAACATGACTGCACACCAGTGCACAAAGCAAGGTCCACAAAGACATGGATGAGCCAGTTTGGGGTGGAGGAACTTGACTGGCCTGCACAGAGTCCTGACCTCAACCCCATAGAACACCTTTGGGATGAATTAGAGCGGAGACTGTGAGCCAGGCCTCCTCCCCCGACATCAGTGCCTGACCTCACAAATGTGCTTCTGGAAGAATGGTCCAACCTTCCCATAGACACCCTCCTAAACCTTGTGGACGGCCTTCCCAGAAGAGTTGAAGCTGTTATAGCTGCAAAAGGGCGGGGCAAACTCAATATTGAACCCTACGGACTAAGACTGGGATGCCATTAAAGTTCATATGCATGTAAAGGCAGGTGTCCCAAAAAATTTGGCAATATAGTGTGTGTGTATATATGTATATTTTTTTTTTTTGCTTACATGCTTACATATGACCTGTTTTATCTTTTCAATAGCAACAGAACATTTGATATGTGTCTAGATTTATATAGAAACGAAAAAAGTTTCCTGGTTGTTTAAAGTAGTTGTACACCCCAAAATATACCCAGTGAAGTGACAAGCCTCAGGGATCAGACACATCCTCCTACATAAGCTGTACCTGTTTATCTGCAGCTATCTCTCCTTTCCAGTCATTCAAAGTCCAGAATTAACACAGCATTTATCAGCTCCAGATAGTAGGTGGTGGTAATCTGATGTCACACCCTGCACAGTATAGAGCAGGGAGCTGAGTGTAATTTGAGATCTGAGTGGAGAGAAAGGACCCCCTTTATACAGTCTCATATGGATCTGAGGCTGTAAATCATCTGCTGTATGCTGGAGGGGGCTGGGCCATCTCCTGGAATTGCTTAGCGTAGGCATAGGCTGTCAGAAGCAACTCATGCAGATAGCAGAAGAGTGAGAGAGCAGACAGATATCACACAAGGTGCTATGGGGTGAAGCAAGTACACACTATAGAAGGATATGTTTTGTTTATTTTTCATTTTAGGGGTTTACAACCACTTGGTTTCAATATTTTTATTAAAGTTTTCGCAAATACCAAGACAACCCCACGGCAGGTAAGTAGTCATCATTTAAGTACAGGATCAAGTAAAAGCCCGCAACGTAGACTCCAAACAAGCAAATGAGAGCGACCTTGATGGCAAATGTTTGCGCATATACAGTTTGCAATTTCTATGCATGCACATATTGTCCCCAGTGCCTGGCTCCATTCTTGGCATCTCGCAGACACAGGGAATGAGCCGGGGGTGCAAACTGCACTGCACATAGGCAAGATAAACAAAAAAAAAAAAAAATAGGACCAAGGGAAGAATTTTTTTTTTCTTTTTTTTTGTATAAGAGAATTTGCATGTCTCTGCTGCCAGACATTTTATTTTTGGGCCTTTTTTTGTGACATGTTTAAAGTACTAAAGGCAAACTTTTTATTTTGTTTTGGTTATAGTGGATCAGCTTCCAGGTTTTAGAGTCCTTTCATACGGGCGTTCCATTTTTTTATCAGTTCAGTCACGTTTTCTCAAAGAAAGAAATGGATCAGTTTATATCAGTTTTTTGCATCAGTTTCTCGTCAGTTTTTACATCAGTGTTTTACATCCTTTACCAATGCAAAAATGGACCGCATGTCCTTTTACATCCGTTTTTCATTCGTTCCAGGTTTTTTTTTCGGAAGAAAAATTGGGTTTTCTTCCATTCAAAAAAAGGATGCGGACTTTAACCACTTGCCCTCCAGAGGATTTACCCCTGTTTCTGACCAGGCGATTCTGTTGTGTTACGGCGCTGCATTGCTTTAACTGACAATTGCGCAGTCATGCAACACCGCACCCAGATGAAGTTACGAATTGACCTTTCTTTTGGTGGAATTTGATTACCTGTGCATTTTTTCATTTTTGTCCGCTATAAGCAAAAAAAGTCTGACAATTTTGAGAAAAAAAACAATGTTTTTGACTTTTTGCTATTAAACATGTCCAATAAAAAAATGTAAAAAATCTAATTTCGTCATAAATTTAGGACAAAATGTATTCTGTTCCATGTCTTTGCTAAACAAAATCACTATGTGTGCATTGGTTTACGTAAAAGTTATAGCATTTAGAAATGGCGGTATAGATACTGGGATTTTTTTTTTCCTACTAGTAATGGCGGCGATCAGCGACTTATAGCGGGACTGTGGCGAGCAATCTGACACTGGGGGAGAACTAACTTGGTGTCACTGACATCCCCAGTGACACCAATACAGTGATCAATGCTAAAAAAAACAGCACTGACACTGTACTAATGACACTGGGCAGGAAGGGGTTAATGTGAGGGGCGATCAAAGGGTTAACTATGTGTAGGGAGTGTTTTACCAGGGGGTGTGCTTCACTGTAAGCACACTGATATATATATACGTGATTTTGCGCACTCGTGCCGCCATGTAGCAGTATACCTGTTATACGGCAGGGGGTAAGTGGTTAACAGACGTAAACAGACGATCATCCGTTTACATGCGCTAGTCCATAGAAATACATGGGTGTCCGTTTTTCATCCGTAAATGAGCAGACATACAGAATGCCCGTGAGAAAGGACTCTTGTCAAAACCTAATTGAACAAGCTGAAGTTACAAGCTGATTGGCTGCCATGCACAGCTGCACCAGATTTTGCACTCTCCAGTTTTAGTAAATCAGCCCCATTGTGACATCATGTTCAGCTCGTTTGGCAAAATGGCTGAATGCCCCAAATCCTGTCTTGGAGGCCAAAGGTGGTTCTTTATCACATAGTAGTAGTAGAGTGGAGGAGAAGAGAAAACCTATCTGAGAAGTGAAACCAAACAAACCAAAACAAAATTACTTTACCTGATAAAAAAAAAAAATACCTTTGTTTCCTTGCTGCTTCCATGTTACTCTTTTCCTATGGGAAAGAAAAAGCATGCTTAGAATTCAGCTGTCATGATTTTAACAGACCAACATGTACAGCGTTGGATATGGGGGCTGCCATGGTGACTTCTGTTTTTAAAATGCTAATTGCTTGGCTGTTTCTGGCTTTAGCACTCTCCATGGCAGTGACCATTGGGAAAAACTAAGTTAAAAACTTCTAATCTGCACACTCACTTCAGATGAGTAAGGCCGGCCATACATGGGTCGATTTCCAAATTATTTTTTGTTTGAAAATCGTACCTAATAATAATCGACCAATTTTCGCTCTGTTAGTGGGCAATGGCATCAGCTAATTTTCATGATTCCTCCCATTCCGTTTATTGGACATGCTGGAAAATTTGTGAAAAACGACCAATTTTCAAAATCATTGCTGGCACCATCGTATTACAGAACGAACAATGTTTTCGATTTTCGCATGAAAAATTGTTCGGAATTCGATCCATGTATGGTCTGCTTAGGTTAGAAAGTATTGAAGCCAGAGAATTCGAATTTTCAGGAGTTCAGCACCAGCAGCCCACGTAGTGCTCTCAGCTCTGGTTTCTTCAAAGGACTAGATTTCTGTATTCTTACCTGGTCCAGTGAAACGTTACAGTCATCTGTCTCCATGGGCTCTGGTTCAGCGTTATGTTTGTCCATAGTTATTTCCTGATCAGTATTCCTGATTTGAAACAAAAAAATGTATTTATTGTATACGATTAGAGATGTGCACGATGGAAAAATTTGTTTCCTTTCAGTTTCGTTGATTAAGTTAATAATTTTGTTTCCTCATCATCAAATGATTTGTTTTCGGAATTTGTTACGTATATTCGGATTCGTTTTATAGATTTGTTATTTTCAAATCGATGTGGAAATTCGGAGTTGAAATCCAAATATTGAAATGTGAATTTCAGAAGACGACTATATTCCATTTTATTCCATTATATTTTATTTCACTCTATTCTATTCTGCAGCCTAGGTAGGAATCGTCATCTTATTTCACTTTTATACTTTACTGTATTTATTGCAATTTGTTTCCAGTAATTCTAATCTATGTTTTTCCAATCATTCTAACCTATAAAGGATTTCACCCCCTTCCTGTCCAGGCCAATTTTCAGCTTTCAGTGCTGTCTCACTTTGAATGACAATTGCGTGGTCATGCAACGCTGTACCCATATTAATTTTTTAGCATTTTATTGAGACAGATAAAACTTTATTTTGGTGGTATTTATTCACTACTGGGATTTTTATTTGTTTTGCTATATAAATGAAAAAAATCCAAAAATTTTGAAAAGTGTTTTTCTTATACAATTTTGCAAATAAATAATCTTTCTTCATAAATCTTGCCCAAAATGTATTCAGTTATCTTTTTAGTAAAAAAAAATAACCCAAATTAGTTTATAACCAAAAATTATAATTTTTCAAAAAAATGTTTTTACATTTTTATTTTTTTTTATATTATTATTTATGTTTTTTTTTAACATGCTGTCACCCTAGTAGTACAGTGTCACCATAGTGACACTGTACTACTTGTGAGGGTGATGAAGATTTTTTTTTTTATACATTGATTGCTTTTACATCCATAAAGGCTGTAAAAGCAATAATTTCTCCTTCTCTCTGGCTGCATTCTTGCAGCCATTGAGAAATACTATGAGAGCTGTGATTGGTCACAGCTTGTCACATGGTACAAGGCAGTTGTGAATAGCCTTGTACCATGTGATCTCTGTGATCATTCACAGATTTCACACGTAGTAAGCAATGATGTCAGAAGTGACATCTTGCTTACTACTATTCATGTGATCACATGATCAGGACCTCACACAGAGGACACAGCGGGCATCGGATCGCAGGGAGCATGCATAATCCAAAATGGCAGGCGCCGTTTATGAACGGCAACCGGCCCCGGCTGTTTATATACAGCGGCCGGACGGCAAGTGGTTAAACCATCCCCCCTGGAGAATTATGGGTGCCATTGGTTTTTCACTATTTCACAGGCACATACAGTTTTAAGGCTTGACGTGTTTGGTATCTATTTACTTGACACAGTCTCATCTTTTATTCTTTACAAAAAAACTTTGGTTTAATATTATTATGTTTGCACTAAAAATTAATTTAAAAAATGTTTTTTCCTGAAGATATACTTTTGGTAAATAGCTCTGAAAATAGAAGGAACAGCGGCTTACTGATAAGATTCCTCTTCCCTGTTGTCAGGTCAAGCTCCATGTTTAAGAATGCAGATATTACCCTAGGTTCACACCTAAGTCCCCAGTCACACTGGCTGTGAATTTGCATGCGATTTGCCTGCCATACGACCTGCAAGTCACATGCCAAGTCACACCTGCAATTACAGCAGTCATATCGGAGCGGTTCCGACTTGGTCAGAGCCGCACCGAACTCTAAAGTAGTACATGCACTATTTTTGATGCGATTTGCATAGACAGATGTCAGATGTCATGCAAATCGCACCTGAAATCGGCATGTTCCCCCGACACTGAAATCTTGCAACTTCACTGTAAGTCACACAAATTCAAAGTTGGGCTTGATGTGACCGGGGTGTAAGCGTTTTCTGCAGAGTTTTGCAGAAGTGCATTACAGTCCATTTAACATGATTTCTTATGGGACATGTTCACATCTGCGCGTTTTCACCCGGTGCATTTTCGGAAAGGGTCAGGGACTTTTTATAATGCAAAAAGTTGCGTTTTTGGTTCTATAGAGTTCAATGGAAATTCTGCAGAAAAGCATGTATTGCATTTTTGCTGCTTTTTTATGTGTTTTTGCCATGTTTTTGATGTGTTTTTGATGCATTTTGCATTTTAAAATTTGCCTAGCAAGGAGAACAATAAAAAAAGGAAAGAAAATGCAAAATGCAGCAAAAACGCAGGTGCAAAAACACAAAACGAAATGCAAAATGCATCAAAAACACATACAAAACGTGGCAAAAACACAAAACGAAACGCAAAATGCAATGTAGAAACAGCTCAAACGCAACCTGCATAGGTGTGAACCTAGCCTTAAGGCAGGTGGAGGTACTAAGTAACCACTTCAGGACTGATCCCCTGCATTGTACTGCAGACGGGTGGCTCCTATAGTTCAACCTCTCTCAACCAGGGTGCCTTATGGTTTCTTCAGGGGTGCCTTGGCAAAATTTCTAAAAATTACCCAAAACTTGTACACAAGCCAGCGGGTGGAATAAGCCTGCCTTAGTTACACAAAGCCACAGGTTTTCATTGTGCGCTATTACGACCTTCTAGCTGCTGGTGTCCTGACAACCAATAACATCATCAGTTGATAAGGAGGATGTCAGTTCCCTGCCCCCTCCATCAGTACTGGGATTACATTAGCTCAGTGATGGAGAAAAAATGAGGGAGAGGAGAAACAGTGGAATACTAGTCAGTACCAGTGTGCAAAAGTGTATTTGCTTTAGAAGAATAAATCACTTCTTGAGTGTTCTACATGTGTGGATGTTGCTGCATCATATAAAAGTATTAGAATAGTTTTTCACATTTTAGAATGGGGTGCCTCAGGAATGTCCATAATTTTAAAGGGTACCTCAAGACTATCCATAATTTTAAAGGGTGCCTCAGGACTGTCCATAATTTCAGGGTGCCTTGACTGAAAAAAGGTTGAGAAACACTGCTATAGATACAGCGACCTACCTGTACATCGCTCTCTGCTTCTGGGTTTAGGGCGCACACCCAGCCCCCCCACCACTGACTCCCGCAGTGATTAGATATGGCGAGATGTTGTCAGCAGGTCCCAGCCAATGATTCGTGGCCGGGACCTGCTGACAAGCAACACGGGGCTCTGTACAGAGGGAGCGATCTCTTTGTTTCTTCCTCCTGCACAGCAGGGAGAAGGAACAAATAGATTTTTAGTAAAAAGCAGCACTTAATACACAAACTAACACTTGTTAGGCACATGTTTAACCCCTTGATTACCCTGAGATGTTAACCATTTCCCAGTCAGTGTCATTAGTACAGTGACAATGTATAGGATCACTGTATTAGTGTCACTGGTGATGTCAGTGTCAGTTCATGTCAGATTGCCCTCCGTGCTCTCACAGTCCCACTATAAGTCGCTGATCACTACCATTACTAGCATGAAAATAAATAAAAATTCCAGTATATATACTATAGCTGGTAGACGCTTTAACTTTCACATAAACCAATCAATATACACTTATTGGAATTTTTTTTTCAACAAAGACGTATCAGAATACAATTTGACTTTAATATATGAAGGAGTTTGATTTTTTGTTTTATTGGATACCAATTTTAATTAATATAATTTTAGTGGACGCTTATTTTCTGCCTGGCTTCTTCAATTTGCAGATCATATTTTGTCATGCTTTGTGGCACTAACACAGCCAGCTATGGTTCAAATCTTGGTTGATTCAAAAGGAATCTTCCAAAATTCGAGCTGTGCATGACCATTATAACAATTTCTGGCAGGATGAAAAGAATATTGTTTTGCACTTATAGAACGCAGGTCTTTTCATTGAGTAGTTAACAGCTCAAAGGGAGAACTTTATATTTATTTCAGGTACTTCTATAGCGCCATCAATTTACACAG
Organism: Staurois parvus; assembly: GCF_062004578.1. Taxonomy (NCBI): domain Eukaryota; kingdom Metazoa; phylum Chordata; class Amphibia; order Anura; family Ranidae; genus Staurois; species Staurois parvus. The sequence goes on from NW_028318804.1 coordinate 799,769, forward strand.
CACTTTACATATATATTGTACATTCACATCAGTCCCTAACCCTCAAGGGGCGTACAATCTAAGGTCCCTAACTCACATTCATACATACTAGGAACAATTTGGACAGGAACAGGGACGGACTGACAACTCATGGGGCCCCCGGGCAATAGTGGATCATGGGGCCCCTGTGTCATTGCCCAAACTCCAAAAAGCCTATGAAAAAGGTACCAGGGGCATCTCATGGGGCCCCCTACTGACCTCGGGCCCTCGGGCGGTGCCAGAGTTTCCAAATGGTCAGTCCGCCCCTGGACAGGAACCAATTAACCTAACAGCATGTCTTTGGAGTGTGGGAGGAAACTAGAGTACCCGCAGCAAACCCACGCAGGCACAGGGAGAACATGCAAAATCCAGGCAGGAGATGCCATGGTTTGGATTCGAACCAACGACCCTAGTACTGCCAGGCGGAAGTGCTAACCATTAAGTAACTTTATGGTTTAAAAAAAAAAAAAAGTTAAAATGTTATTACACCAATAATAAAGTTTAGTAACTTTACTGAGATAGCAAAATACATTTTTTTTAAGACAAAATGGCTGCTAAGTACAACCAGGAAGAAAACTATTTTTTAAAACCTACAACTATTTCTACTATCAGAAGCAAAACAACAAATTCATTGTCAAAATGACCCCCCCTGCTTACTAAAGAGGAAGATTTCTTTGATCATGTCGTTCAGAGTCTAGCAATGATAAATAAAAGAACCCTACCTTTAGGAACAGTCCTGATCGAATGGTCTTGTTTCAATTATGCACGGTTCTACCCGCCTCCAGACCAGATCAGCACTGAAACTAGGAAATAGAAAGTGAACTGTAGATAGGAGTGGATTCTGCATACAATGTTGAAACAGGAAGAGCAAGCAGCATACGATTCACATTCCATCTTCCTATACGTCACAGCACATAGGAGAGTCTGATATTTCTGACTGTTGTCTGGGTAACTTCCATAACACCAGTCTCACTCAACCTTTTAACCATGGAGGAACCCTTAAAATAATATTAAGGTGTCAGAGAAACCCCACAAAAAAACGGCTATCAAGGGTGGTTTTCTGGCACAAAAGTAGGACTAGAATAGTTCACAGGAGTAACCCTCTGTAGCCCATTACTCCCTTCTAAAGCACCAAAAACCACCTGAAATGCACCTACCCAGTGTTTGACTCCAATGCATTGCAGCAAAATAGACAAATTTCATCAAAGCCTTACAATTTTCACTGGAAGTTTTCAGAACTCTTACTTTTAGCTTGTCCCTAGCAAGCATGATAGGGCTGGAGATTAGTAGGTAACTGCTCATTGCACATAGTTCCCATAATGGAAGAAAGGAAAGAAGGGGCGCACTCTCCTCGTGCATTACCATGATAAAAAGGAATTTATTTAAACATGACAAAAGTGTATACTCACAACCAAGATTCATAAAATATGCTAGGAACCAATGTGACTGCCCGAGCAACCGATAGTCTCATACCCTCTGCTCTCATCACCTGTACATACTGCTCCTCTCATACCCTCATCTCCTGTACATACTGCCCCTCTTATCTCCATTACATACTGCCCCTCTCATACCCTCTGCTCTCACCTCCTGTACATACTGCCCCTCTCATCTCCTATACATAGTACCCCTCTCATCTCCTGTACATATTGCCCCTCTCACCTCCTGTACATCCTGCCCCTCTCATCTCCTGTACATAGTACCCCTCTCATCTCCTGTACATACTGCCCCTCTCATCTCCTATACATAGTACCCCTCTCATCTCCTGTACATATTGCCCCTCTCACCTCCTGTACATCCTGCCCCTCTCATCTCCTGTACATAGTACCCCTCTCATCTCCTGTACATATTGCCCCTCTCACCTCCTGTATATCCTGCACCTCTCATCTCCTGTACATACTGCCCCTCTCATCTCCTGTACATACTGCCCCTCATCTCCTGTACATACTGCCTCTCTCATCTCCATTACATACTGCCCCTCTCATCTCCTGTACATACTGCCCCTCTCATCTCCATTACATACTGCCCCTCTCATCTCCATTACATACTGCCCCTCTGATTTCCATTACATACTGCCCCTCTCATCTCCATTACATACTGCCCCTCATCTTCTGTACCTACTGCCCCTCTCATCTCCTGTACATACTGCCCCTCTCATCTCCTGTACATATTGCCCCTCATCTCAATTACATACCGCCCCTCTTATCTCAATTACATACTGCCCCTCTCATCTCCTGTACATACCACCCTTCTCATCTCCATTACATACTGTCCCTCTCATCTCCTGTACATACTACCCCTCTCATCTCCATTATATACTACCCCTCTCATCTCCTGTACATACTGCCCCTCTCATCTCCATTACATACTACCCCTCTCATCTCCTGTACATACTGCCCCTCTCATCTCCATTACATACTGCCCCTCCCATCTGTACATACTGCCCTCTCATCTCCATTACATACCGCCCTTCTCATCTCCTGTACATACTAACCCTCTCATCTCCATTACATACTACCCCTCTCATCTCCTGTTCATACTGCCCCTCTAATCTCCATTACATACTACCCCGTCTCACACCCTCCACTCTCCTCTTCTCTGCATTTTGACCCCTTTCATACCCTCTGCACTCCTCTCCTGCACATAATGACCCCTACTCTAATATAACATTCTGACTTTTGGGCTTCCACGGACCAAAAAATAAATCTACTGGAGCAAAACATCAATGAATCAAAAACAAAAATAAAGCATACCTGGCACCCCTTTAAAAACTGTTTTATTCATACAGCCCAGCCATTAACAACAGTTACCATGGTACATTAAATAAGCCTGATATATAAATGCCTAATCCAATGAGACATCACATTTTATAGTCACCATTATATTGTACATTAATGATTGCCGGGCACTTCTCAGAAATACCCCCCTATCTGCATATATGATGTTGAAAAATATATTGTGGCCAGCATTTATGGACATGGGTATATGCCTCATTCTGCCCTTGATCAGGAATGAGAATATTTATTAATGAGAATATATCCATTTATAACAATATAGGATGTTCATAATCATGACTAAATTATTTATAAAAATACTTGATCAGAAGGTATAAAAGGCCAATGTTAAGCCAACAACGAGGATCACAATAACCACAACTATTGAACAAAATACACTGTATTAGAGGAAAAATGTACCCTACCTTTAAATATAGTTCATAATCTCAGGCATGTGCCTATATACTGTATACCGGGCATTAATAGATATGATGTCCCTCCAGTTTATAAACGGTATGGATAGCATTCGCCTCCTGTATCTAATGAACACAAACATAAAGTGCCTTTTTTCATATAATCTTTGACTTTCCATATACATCCCCATTAATCATGGACTGAAATAGTATTCACCTCAAATACTTGGCATAAACATACAGCATTACTTCATATATTGCTCGATTTTCCATATATTACTTTACTATCCATGGCCTCCGATGGCTATTATATGCTTACAGTCCCTTGGGGCCATTCAGCTTTGTGAGTGGTGCTGATAATTTTATACATGGATACCTCCTTCCTGGTAGTGCAATCCAACAGTTCAGGGAACAAATGTCTGCCACACACAAATACTGAGCATATAGTACTTAGGTGTCCGTTTATGACACACAGAATAGCTGCGATTCAGAGGATCACAACTATTCTATGGTCATTCACAGTTTATGACACCCAGGAGAACATGTTCAGCCCTTCGCTGGGGATCTGTGTTCTCCCTCCAGATTCTCCAGCCCAGAGCTGGAGAATCGGAGGGACCGCAAACTAAGCAGAGATAATTTACCTCTGCTTAGTAAACTGATCTTTTACTATAATCTCGCGAGATTATAGTAAAATCAGCCGTTTTCCAGCGTTTGTAGACCGTTTTCCAGCGTTTGTAGACCGTTTTCCAGCGTTTGTAGACCGTTTTCCCTTCGTTTGGAGAACTGATCTACATATGCTTCATAAATGGCATTCACAGGAGAACTGTTTTCTCCTGAGAATGCCGGAGAACTGAGCAGTGATCTATTACTGCTGGTTCATAAACAGACACCTTAGTGATGAGGTCCAAAGCATACTGTGTCCTCCACACCATAGACTTAGATGCACACAAATGAAAGACTGTAAATATTTTTCTTGAGGTGCTGATCCTTATGAGTGCAATGAGGTTGGTTTACTAAAACTAGAGAGTGCAAAAATCTGGTGCAGCGGTGCTTGGTAGCCAATCAGCTTCTAACTTTAGCTTGTTATATAAAGCTTTGACAAAAAAACTGGAAGCTGATTGGGGTTGATTTACTAAAACTGGAGATTGCTAAATTTTGAGCTGAATTCCCTTCCATGTCCACTCCACTTTTGCAGAGCAAACACAGCCCACTCTGCTCTATGGGCGGTCAGATGTAAACTGACCAGGTGCCCTTAGATCTGCCCAGATGGGGGGGAATGGTTCCCCTTCCATTTGTTGTTGGCGGATCGGACACAAGTTCGTTTACAGCTGCCACTCTATAGAGGAGAACAGATCTGATTGGGTCCACCTGAAAAACGGACAACCCGCGTGAAAGGGGCCTTATAGAAACTGAATTAGCTTTATATATTTCTATAAAGAAAAGCCAGTAATGTCTTTAACATAAAAGGAAGCTTCTCCTGTAGAATCATGTATTAAATTACCATAACAAAGCGTCACTATTTGACATATTTGACCATTTAACCGGCACTATCTGCACTGTAAAATGTGGCGTTTTTCTATGCATATAAGTGTGAACCTGCTTTAAAAAAAGCCCACATCTACACATACCAAGTGATACTTGTAATTTCCACTGCTCACGTAGTCAAACACAGATATTTTTATTCTTGAAAAACCAGTTCCCTTTATTTAGAGGGTTCTCCTCCCTAGTGTGTTTAACACAAATATGATTCTGTTGTTGTTCAAGTGAGAATGTAATTGTCCCAATCGTAACATTTCCAGCACGGTTAAAGCAGTGTTAAACCCAAAAGCAAACATTTATTATATTGCACCTTACCAATTCTTAGATGTGATGACTGCATTAGTTTATTTTTTTAGGCTTTCTTTTCCTTTATTTTCACCTGGTGATCCCATAAGTAAGTCCTTTTGTTTTTCAACAGAACCCGCTGTCCTGCAGATGTAGCAGTTACAGGGATGAATCAAACTGTTTACCACTGACAGGGGTGCTTGGAATGATCAGCTTTTATGTGAAACCTGTATCCCAAAAGGATAAAACTGTTCGCTGTCTCTGCTTATAAATTGTTAGCTGGAATTTTGCTTAATTTGTTAGTGTATCTAAATCTGCTAGTACATCTAACACTTCCCTCCCCCCAGACTGACAATGTTGTTGTCCAGATGTGGCACTTGTGCTCATTTACCCAGAGTGGAGGCACTCTAATATAGGAGGTGTGTTGCTGGCCAGATCACTAGGTGAAAATGGAGGGGGGGGGAGCCAAAAAAAAGAAAACTAATGCAGCCACCACATCTAATGCTTGGTAAGCTGCAATATAATGCATTTATGGTTTTGCGTTTAATACTGCTTTAAAGAGTTCAAATATTTTGCCCAATCACGGCGAGTAAGGAGATTTTAGAGAATGCATTTCCACTGTTTGGCCGCTGGAGCTTGAAAACAAACGTGCACATGGCTCTTCTGCCTCTCCAGAATGCAGCCTTAAAATTAACCTGCTGCAATAGAACTTACTCAGCTATCGTATTGGGGGCCCTAGTGGAGCAGCATGTGTAAGATTATTATACAGGATTTATATAGCGCCAACCGTTTGCTCAGCGCTTTACAATATAAAGGGAGACAATTAAGGGCGGACTGACCATTTGGAAACTTGGGCACTGCCTGAGAGCCCGGGGTCAGTAGGGGGCCCCATGAGATGCCCCTGGTACCTTTCATTGTCTTTTTTTATAGGCTTTTTTGAGTTTGGGCAAGGACACAGGGGCCCCATGATCCACTATTGCCCGGGGGCCCCATGAGTTGTCAGTCCGCCCCTGAAGACAATACAGCAACAATACAGTTCAATACAAGAGGGCTAGGAGGGCCCTGCTCCTTGGAGCTTACAATCTAAGAGGGAGGGGCTTGTGGTACAAAAGGTAAGAACTGTGGGGGATGGACTGGTAGGAGGAGTAGAAGATTCCATTATTAGCTGAAGGCAGGATAGGCTTCCCTGAAGAGATAGGAGATCGCCTAAAAGTGGGCAGAGTAGGCGATAGTCTGATAGTTTAGGGTGGGGGAGGCTCTAGAGAAGTCCTGGAGACAAGCATGGGAGGAGGAGACAAGGGAGCTAGAGCAGTAAAGAGCCAATAAAGTTGGCTCTTTACCATGTAATCAGCTGTGTTCAATCACAGCTGATCACATGTAAACAAATGCCATTTATCGACATTTCCTTTTCTCCGCGCTGTCACTGTCCGAGGAAAGAAAAATTGATAACCAGCTTTCACCATATCAGTGCCACCTCATCAGTGGCCATCATTGCTGCCTCATAAGCACACATCAGTGAAGAAAAAAAATGACTTATTTGCAAAATTTTATAACAGAAACAAGAAAAAAGTTGTTTTGTTTTGTTTTTTTCCCCACATTTTTGGTCTTTTTTTGTTTGTTTAGCAAAAAATAAAAAAAACAGTAGTATTTAAACCATCATTTATACCACCAAAAGAAAACTTTATCTGTTTAAAAATAATAAAAATGTAATTTGGGTACAGTGTTACATGACCGCGCAATTGTCATTCAAAGTGTGACAGCAATAAAAGCTACAAATTGGCCTGGGCAGGAAGGGGTTGAAAGTGCCCAATAGGCAAGTGGTTAAGGGTTACCTTTTTGTGTGTGTCACCAACTACTGTAATGTCTTTTACCTGTTGGTCCTCCTTGCAGTCTTTTTGTTGTTTTTGTTTATTTTATTTCATGTTTAATTCTTTATTTTCTGCTAGGTAAGAAAATGTACTGGGCTTTAGTGTTCCGGGTTTATTTTTAGGCAGGGGTATAGTTAATTGTATTTTTTATTGCTGGGGTCTTATTTTGAGATTGGGGTGCATGGTGTACACTTGGAAAGGTGCCTTACAATGTTTCTGCGTTTGATTTGTGCTGTATCAAATGACAACACAGGTCGGGCAGGGGGAGCGCACAACAGGGCACATACAGCGGGTAAAATAAGTATTGAACACGTCACCATTTTTCTAGGTAAATATATTTCTAAAGATGTTATTGACATGCATGGGTTGTCGGTAACAACCCATGCAATCCATACATACAAAGAAACCAAAACGAAAAAGTTCAGAAATTAAGTTATGTGTAATAAAATGGAATGACACAGGGAAAAAGTATTGAGCACACTAACTAAAATGTAACACTTCGCACAAAATCCTTTGTTAATAATGACAGCTTCAAGACGCCTCCTGTATGGAAAAACCAGTTACATGCATTGCTTAGATGTGATTTTGGCTCATTCTTCCACACAGTCTTCAAATCTTGAAGGGTTTGTAGGCTTCTTCTATGAACTCTGATCTTTAGTTCTCTCTGTAGCTTTTCTATTGGATTCAAGTCAGGTGATTGGCGGGCCATTCTAGCAGCTTTATTTTCTTTCATTGAAGCCAATTTTCAAGTTTCCGTGGCTTTGTTTTTGGGATCATTGTCTTGAAGAAATGTCCACCCTCGTTTCATCTTCATCATCCTGGTAGATGGCAGCAGATTTTTATCAAGAATGTCTTGGTAAAACATTTTTCCATTCATCCTTCCTTCAATTATATGAAGTTTGCCAGCACTGTATGCTGAAAAACAGCCCCACACCATGATGTTCCCACCTCCATGCTTCACTGTTGATATGGTGTTTTTGGGGTGATGTGCAATGCCATTTGACCTCCAAACATAGTGTGTATTATGGCATCCAAAGAGTTCAATTTTGGTCTCATCTGACCAGACTATATTCTCCCAATATTTCACAGGTTGTCTAAATGTTTTGCAGCAAACTTTAAACACGCTTCAATATGCTTTATCTTCAACAATGGAGTCTTGCGTGGTTAGCGTGCATACCGGATATGGCGGTTGAGTGTGTTACTTATTGTTTTCTTTGAGTTATACCTGCTAATTCCAGGTCTTTCTGAAGCTCTCCACAAGTGGTCCTTGGCTCTTAGACAACTTATGTTCTTTCCACTTCCGGATTATACCCCCAACAATGCTCACTAGAGCTTTCAGAATTTTAGAAATCATTCTATAACCAATGCCATCAGTATATTTTGCAATTATAAGGTTGCGAAGGTCTTGAGAGAACTCTATTCTTTTGCCCATTATGAGATTTTTTTTTTGTGTGACACCTTGGTAATGAGACACCTTTTTATAGGCCATCAGTTGAGACTGAACCAGCTGATATTAATTTGCACTGACTAGGGGCAGGATTGCTTTCTAATTACTGATAGATTTCAGCTGATGTCTTGGTTTCCCATTTTGCACCTCTCTTTCTTCATGTGTTTAATACTTCCTAGATTGTAAGCTCCCAGGATCAGGCCCTCAAATCCCTCTTATATTGAACTGTATTGTTGCTGTATTGTCTCCCATTATATTGTAAAGCGCTGAGCAAACTGTTGGCGCGATATAAATCCTGTATAATAATAATAATTATTTTTCCCTGTGTCATTCCATTTTCTTACAATTCCTAGATAGGGTTCAGTTTCAGATATGTCAGTTTTTGTTTCTATGTCATGGGGGGGTCTCTCCGCAGGAGGGGGGAGGGGTGGTGGTGTTAGTCGGTGTCCGTTGGGGCAGATGATTTTTGCGTTGCCTAGGGCAGCACAAAACCTAAATACACCACTACATAGTACCATATTTATCAGGTTAACTGGAGCTTACTGACACTGCTAAATTTAGTCTGGGCGTTGGGGGATTGAAGACCTTTGGTTATGAAGGGGTTAAGTGTGCTTCTGTATGGCTTACAAAGTTGAGTCACTTAGTAAGGCAAAGGAAAAAAAAAGTTTCGTTTCTTGTGAAATGAAACTTGGGAACTGGCAGATCAACTCTATCTTAACAGACACTAGGTGGTGTGTGTGTTCACTGCGAGAGGAGAAGGAGCCATATGATTCAGAGAAGACATTAGGACACGTACACATTCAGTACATGGCCATTACAAAAAAAACAAGTGCAGACAAGGGGAACAAAAAAAATTTATTAAAAAATATAGAATAGTTGTTTAGAATGTACATGATGCTATACACACGTACAACACCCCGCAGACTAAAAGCATTTTGAAAAAATTCAGGGTCAGGAAATCTCATACATAGTATGCGTATTGTAATTCCAGTTATAAAACCATACAAAACGTGTGTATTTGTATGTGTATACCAGGGACGGACTGACAACTCATGGGTCCCCCGGGCAATAGGGGATCATGGGGCCCCTGTGTCCTTGCCCAAACTCAAAAAAGCCTATGAAAAAGGTACCAGGCAGGGGCAGACTGACAACTCATGGGGTTCCCGGGCAATAGGGGATCATGGGGCCCCGTGTCCTTGCCCAAACTCAAAAAAGCCTATGAAAAAGGTACCAGGGGCATCTCATGGGGCCCCCTACTGACCCCGGGCCCTCGGGCAGTGCCCGAGTTTCCAAATGGTCAGTCCGCCCCTGGTGTATACAGTATCTAACAGAAGTGAGTCCACCCCTCACATTTGTAAATTTTTGATTCTCTCTTTTCATGGGACAACACTGAAGAGCAAGGAAAACATGCCACCAGTACACCGAGGATCACCAATATGGGTCCAAAGGTTTTAATAAACCATCACATAGTTACAGCAAGGCAACGTTTCGGAGTCTCGCAGGACCCCTTCTTCAGAAATATGACGGGGTCCTGTGAGACTCCGAAACGTTGCCTTGCTGTAACTATGTGATGGTTTATTAAAACCTTTGGACCCATATTGGTGATCCTCGGTGTGCTGGTGACATTTTTTCCTTGCTGATTCTGTTTGGTTCCAGCCGACGGTCACTGCAGCACCCACTTATACACACAGCCATTTTTAACGCAGGAACGTGTGCGTTTGGATCATACACTTGAACACTGAAGAACAGGGGTGGACTGACAACTCATGGTGCCCCTGGGCAATAGGGGATCATGGGGCTCCTGTGTCCTTGCTCAAAAAAGCCTACGAAAAAGGTACCAGGGGCATCTCATGGGGCCCCCTACTGACCCCGGGCCCTCGGGCAGTGCCCGAGTTTCCAAATGGTCAGTCCGCCCCTGCTGAAGAAATTACACTTTGCTACAAGTGTAGTCAGTGTACAGCTTGTATAACATGAAAATTTGCTATCCCCTCAAAATAACTCCACACCGCCATTAATGTCTAAACCGCTGGCAACAAAAGTGAGTCCACCCCTAAGTGAAAATGTCCAAATTGAGCCCAAAGTGTCAATATTTTGTGTGGCCGCCATTATTTTCCAGCACTGCCTTAACACTCTTGGGCATGAAGTTCACCAGAGCTTCACAGGTTGCCACTGGAGACCTCTTACACTCCTCCATGATGACATCACGGAGCTGGTGGATGTTAGCTTCAGCACTGCACAGAAATGACGTCATATCGGCTTGGCTCTAACTGCCACTTTTTTTGGACAGCGTTGTCTGTTTAAGGAAATAGAAAAATACCAGATTTACTGGCAGGATCACCAGGTAACACTGAATGCTAAAAAAATCTAAAAAGAGAATGAATGCAGCCACCACATCTAAGAATTGTTAATCTACAATAAATTACTTTTTTGAAAGTGAGAGAAGTTTTCACACCACTATATGGTTGCTTTCCATAAGTTCAGTAATGGTAGGTAGCAGACGCAAACCCAAGCTTTCTTAAAGTCATTTATTGCACAGGCTTAGCAACCCCACTTCCTAGTAAGATGCTCAGGAATCAATTATTGTTACATGGGGGAAGGTCTGTCTCTACTCCCAGTATGGCTCTTCGTGGTGCTTAGCTTTCCACACAGTGCTTACTTTAATGTGTTTTGAGTTTACTTTAAAGCCCAACTCCACAGGCCCCTCTCTGAACCTCCCCTCGCACCTATTTTTTTTAAATTCCTGTAATATATACCTTAATGCCAGCTGCATTCTGTCCAGTCCAGTGACCTCAATATGCCTTCCTCTTCTTGCTTGGCATAGGTGTATCAGGAAGATCACATCAGCCATCAGAAAGGTCATGCCAGAATGTGCATATGGTTGCGGACACAGGAGCCTAACTGAACATGGACGCACAGCATGTCCACCACAGGTGCTACAGCCCAGTGAGCTACTTAAACCTGTACTGGGAAATCCTTTGTTTGTGATGTGCATTGCCTTTCCATGTGCATCTTGCTGCAAATGCGTTATAGGTGGGGATGGTTGCCACTTTTTTGTACAGTTGGACGAATTGGGTGTGAGGATGCACTGGATACCTTTGCTGCCATTGTGCTCTTGCGGGGTGCCATGTGCGTCTCTGTGCCTTTTAGGAGGGGTGTGCTCCCTCCAGGCATACCTGCCCTTAATCTATCCATTCTTATATGTGCTCCTACTATGGTGGCTCTGAAAATTTAGACATACAGTTGCAAGAAAAAGTATGTGAACCCCTTGGGATTACGTGGAGTTTTGCATGAATTGGGCATAAAATGTGCTCTGAACGTCATCTAAGTCACAACAGTAGAAGAACACAGTCTGCTGAACATAATACTACACAAACATTAGATGTTGCCATGGTTTAATTGCACATAACATGTAAACATTCACAGTGCAGGGAGGAAAAAGTATGTGAACCTTTGGACTTAATAACTGGTTGACCCTCCTTTGGCAGCAATAACCTCAACCAAACGTTTCCTGTAGTTGCAGATCAGACCTGCACAACGATCTGGAGTCATTTTGGACCACTCCTCTTCACAAAACTGTTTCAGTGTAGCAATATTCTTGGGATGTCTGGTGTGAATCGCTCTCTTAAGGTCATGTCACAGCATTTCAATCGGGTTGAGGTCAGGACTCTGACTGGGCCACTCCAGAAGGCGTATTCTGTGCTGTTGCAGCCATTGTTTTGTTGAATTACTTGTATGCTTTGGGTCATTGTCCTGTTGCATCACCCATCCTCTGCGGAGCTTCAGTTGGTGGACAGATGGTCGTACGTTTTCCTGCAAAATGTCTTGATAAACTCTGGAATTCATTTTCCCATCAATGACAACAATCCGTCCAGCCCTGAGGCAGCAAAGCAGGCCCAAACCATGATGCTCCCTCCGCCATGTTTTACAGTGAGGATGAGGTTTTGATGTTGGTGTGCTGTGCCTTTTTTTCTCCACACATAGTGCTGTGTGTTCTTCCCAAACAACTCAATCTTGGTTTCATCTGTCCACAGTATATTTTGCCAGTAGTGCTGTGGAACATCCAGGTGCTCTTTTGCAAACTTCAAACGTGCTGCAATATTCTTTTTTTCTATCCTCCGTGGTGTCCTCCCATGTACTCCATTCTTGTTTAATGTTTTCCTTATTGTAGATGTGTCAACAAAAATGTTAGCATGTGCCAGAGATTTCTGTAGGTCTTTAGCTGACACTCTGGGATTCTTCTTTACCTCATGCAGCATTCTGCGCTGTGCTCTTGCAGTCATTTTTACAGGACGACCACGCCTAGGGAGAGTAGCAACAGTGCTAAACTTTCTCCATTTGTAGACAGTCTGTCTTACCGTGGACTCATGAACATCAAGGCTTTTGGAGATACTTTTGTAACCCTTTCCAGCTTCATGCAAGTCAACAATTCTTGCTCGTAGACCTTCTGAGAGCTCTTTTCTGCGAGGCATGGTTCACATCAGACAGTGCTTCTTGAAACCAGTAAACCCAAAACAGGTGTGTGTTTTTTAAGGGCAGGACAGCTGTCAGCAACGCATCCAATATCATCACACTGATTGGAGTCAAGGTTGGCTCACTCCTGGCTCCAATTATCTCTGGGAGAAGTCATTAAGCTAGGGCCTCACATACTTTTTCCTCCCTGCACTGTGAATGTTTACATGTTATGTGCAATTAAACCATGGCAACATCTAATGTTTGTGTAGTATTATGTTCAGCAGACTGTGTTCTTCTATTGTTGTGACTTAGATGACGTTCAGAGCACATTTTATGCCCAATTCATGAAAAACTCCACGTAATCCCAAGGCGTTCACATACTTTTTCTTGCAACTGTAGGACTGCAGTATATACAGTACATACGCATATATTTTTGCAAATCGGTGCAAACAAAACCCTCTGCTTTTAACATGGGCCATTTCAGGTGTTTTGCAGGCTGGCTGGTGTGCTGGGAAATACTTTGTTTGTGATATGCATTGCCCTTCTATGTGCACCTTGCTGCAAAGACCAGTTATAGGATGGGGTGGTTGCAACTTTTTTGTATTATTTAAACCTGAGCTCTGCATGGGATGATGGCTGAATGGTCTAAGTTCCTGTTATTCCTGACTCTGGCCTTGTTACTGACCTGCTTTTGGATTATCCTTGCCTGCTTATGTTTGCTACCCATCTCTGTTAGTGACCTTGTCCTGGACGTCTGACCAAGATTTTGCCAATTAGGTCTGTACCTCACTGCCTGCACATTAGCAACCTCTGCTCGTTCCTGACTCTTGACCCTACTTAGAATTTGGTGGCTTCTTGCTCGAATGTTACCAAACCCAGCTTGTGACCTGACTCTACTCACAACCATGCTCAGACTGGCCATAGGGCACACCGGGCATTTGTCTGGTGGCCTGGGGTCGCATGTCCTAAGAAGAGCAGCCTGTTGATGACCAGGCTGCACATTGGGAGGTAAGCGGAAACCACGGCCCAGACAGTGCTGACGCAGACCACAGCCGCTGCTCACCTCACGCTATGTGGCCATGCCTAAAGCAGGGTTAGCAGAAGGTGTGGGAGAGAGGGCTCCAAAGACAAGCAGGAAGTGCCTCCTGAGCCAGCTGCTGCAGATACAACGCACTGAAGGGACAACAACAGCCTCTTTCCTTCACTGGCTGGCACACCATGACAGCTGCACAGGAGAGGGCATCACATGCTGTGAGGAAGGTGAGTGCACTTAGCCCTATATTGTTCCAGTGTTATAGCTAAACAGTCCCAGGTCGATTGGGATGTCTCTTTGCTGGACTGGGCTGTCTCTTTTGGGTTGGGATTTCTCTTTGCTGGATGGAGATGTCTCTTTGCTGTACTGGGCTGTCTCTTTTGGATTGCGATATCTATTTGCTGGATGAGGATGATTCTTTGCTGGATTGTTATGTTTGATAGCTATATGGGGATGTCACTTTGCTGGATTGGGATGTCTCTTTGCTGGACTGGGCTGTCTCTTTTGGATCGGGATGTCTCTTTGCTAGACTGGGCTGTCTCTTTGCTGGATTGGGATGTATGTTTGGTATATGGGGATGTCTCTTTGCTGGAATAGGATGTCTCTGGTGAATGGAGATGTCTCTCTGCTGGATTGGGATGTCTGTTTATTGGGATGTCTCTTTGCTGGAATATAATGTCTCTTTGCTGAATTGGGATGTCTATTTGGGCCATCTCTTTCCTGAATATATAGGAGGCACTGTGATTAGAGAAAGGGGGGGGGGGCATGACTTCAAGTGACACTGTGATAGGGGGCTGTTGATGGGGGCAGTTGGTGATGGTATATTCTCCACTCTCTAATGTAAAGGGGCACTGATATAAAGAGGACTACACTGTAAAGGTGCACCACAATCAATACAGTGTTCCTTTACAGTGTAATCCCCTATATATCACAGTGCCCCTTTACATTACAGTCAGGAGAACAGACTCCTTGATTATCCCATCACCAACTGTCCCCGCGAATGCCAGACCCCTATTTCCCCCCCAGCTTCCCTGGAGAAATTAGTTGCTCAGTCTAAAATTCCTGAGCCTATTTTTTGTTCCAGTCTGGGTCTGCTCACAACTGAACTTTTAATATGTATGCTTTATCTCTGTGCTTTTGCTTACTTAATAACAATGCTCCAAACTTCCAGTCTTCAGTTCCAGCTTTCTAGCACCTGTACTCTTCCAGACCTCATTCTAACTTCCATGGGCACTGAGATGGAAGTTGTGTGACAATCGTTGTCATCTCAGGTTCCTCATATTCACAAGAGAGTGGTCCTGAATTTGGCACTAAATGATGCTCATAAACGATGCGTGAGCAGTGATTAGTGTTGCAGCACTGTGAACCCAGACCAGCATGCTGATGCACTCCAAGATGGTAGGTCCGTGACAGCCTGGGCTCAGAGGAAGGGGTTGAAGGACTTGGCTGTCATTTCCTGAGGTGGGTGGTGATGAGTGGTAGAGGAAGATGCATACTGCAAATAATTTTTTTTAATACAAAGAAGGTATATTTTAAATTGATGCCCATTATTACATACAGGAAAATGCATATGATGTTAAAGTAGAAGCCCAGTCAAATCTAAACTTAAACCTACCTCCACCCCTATTCTAAGTCCTAGACCTCTACTAGCTAGCCTGTAGAGGAAAGATTTGTATACTTATCTAATCCCTGGGTCCAGTCATGTGATCTCCCAGTAGCCAGCGTCCATGAAGGGAAGAGATCGTTGACAATGGCGGTCATGCTTTTGTGGTGACGTCCCCCATAGGCTTACTGTGGGGCATATGTTGTTGGCTGTCCCTCTTCTACCCTGAAGCCAGCGCTGGGAGCCAATCATGTGACAGAACTGCCCAGGGAATAGGCAAGTATAAACATCTTTCCTCTACAGACTAAATAGCATAGGACTTAGAATGGGGGTGGGAGCAGGTTTAAGTTTAGATTTTAGGTTTTGACTGAACTTCCACTTTAAGTGCTGTGAGGATGTTTCATAAATTAATGAAGACAACATATATATTTAAAGTTTTATTAAATAATACAAAAATAAATCTGCAAAAAGTTGTATAAACGTAAAGTACAGTCATTCCCGCCAACTGACGTAATTGTTGATGTAGAAGATCAATTAAATAAAGACGCCACAAATGTTCTCTTTACTCATTGGTGCTCACATCCAGCATATTCCTCCAGGAAACTGGGGAAAAGGGAAAGAAGCAGCAAGACAGTGGACTCAGGGGGTGACTGTGAGCTGCACTAGAGTCAGATCATAGATGATGCCTGTCCATGCTTCATGATGATCTCAACACCAAGCAAAATCCGTTACAGACAAAAATATAAAATCCATGATCTCAATATCAAGAAAAATCTGTTACATACAAAGATATAAAATCCATGGTGGTCTCAACATCAAGCAAAATCTGTTACAATGATATAAAAGGCAGTGAAACATCTGCAGGATGTGATGGTGCTTTAGTATCCAACTGCATTCATTCCCAGTACCCAGAGTCACAACCACACTCTCCATGTTTGACAGTTGCATTTTCCATTAAAATCAAGAGGAAAAAAAGAAAAAATCAATCTCTCTCTCTCTCTCTCTCTCTCCATTATAATACATTATTCACAGAGCATTTTATACAGGATAGCCCACCACAATGGACTCCCAAGACTATGCATGTGAGATAGTTACAAAGAATCGTAATTATGATCTGACAATAGAACATGAAGCAAAAACTGATAACATCCACATTTATCATAGGATAGGTTATCTATAATACTTTTTTTTCTTTTTTTCTTTTTTAAATTCCCAGCACATGGTATAACAAACACCAAATCAAAATGTTTTAGTCTCTTGAAAACATTCAAGATTTACATTTCCATACAATAGGTAAAAAGACCTAAAAACAGGAGCTAAATAATTTTGCATTAGGCAAAACTGTTATTATGCAGATTTATCACACATAGAAGTAGAATTCATTTTTTTTTCTTTTTTTTATATTCTTGTTATGTGAATAGAACTACTAAAAAAGTTAATATTTTCAGCTTCTTCAACAAGATCAAACTTCCAGGTGTACATCTTCATGTAACATATTCAAAAGGTGCAAGTATTTTAGGAGCATAGAAGGGTAGCGGTAGAAAAGGACTGAAAGGTCCATCGAGTTCGCCCCCCCCACCCCTTTTTTTTATTCTTTATATACATTTTACTGTCATTTTTTCTGTACAAAAAGATTTGAGTTTTCAGTTTCTGTCCTGTAGTCTTTGTACACTTTACAACTGTGCAACATTTTGTTTTTTTTACAGCGCTGGAAAAATAATGGACCCCTTAAATGATGGCCCCTGTACAGATATACATATAATACCCTCATTGTCTATGATGTTGAGACTAATCAAACATTTTAACTATAGATTTTGAAATGTAAAAATATCTAAACGCAAGAAATTTTACATATTGCTGCTTAACAGTCCTTACCCCTGGTTCACACCAATGCAATTTGTCATGCGAGTCGCACCCCATTTTCAGCAATGAAACCAGATCGTTGCAACTCTGAAAAACATTCTTGCACTACTTTCTGTGATTTAATTGCGACTTGCATTGACTTCTGTTAAATGAAGTTGCAATGAAATCGAACATCCATTTCACATTGATCTGTGGTTTTGAAATCGTGCTGAAGTAGTGCAAATTCAAAGCCTCACTAATGTGAACCAGGGCTTAGATGTGGTGACTGCATTTTTTTTTAAGGCTGTAAACATTTTCTGTAGATGGGAATACTTGGTGATCCTACCAATGTCCTTTACTCGGTGATCCTACCAGTGTCGCTGTTACTTCCTGTGAAATCTCAAACAATGTTATCAGCTGTATCGGTATTCTGTGGACTACAGAACCCCCCAACCCATGTTATGGACATGAGAAGGAATATTTGTGGTCCAAATGCAGAGCAAGCAGCAAAGAGTGAAAACACTGCTCTTCCAAACTGTATGGTGAGTGAAAGTTGTCACCATAGTAAAGGAATTTTGCTACTGGCAGGATCACCAGGTAAAAATAAAGAAAAAAAAACCTGAAAAAAGAAAAACAAACTCATCTAACAGAGCTAAAGACCGATATGCTGCAATATATTTTTTTTCTTGGGTTTAGATACAGCTTATCGCTTTAAAAGTAAACATTTTTTGTGCAAATTCTGATGTTTTATGTAACTCCAGCAAGTGATAATTGAGTGTAGCAGGAGGAGAAATATCAGTAAACAAAATCTTGGCACTGCGATTCCGTAAAACTGGATCATTTTATGTCAAAATACCAAACAGAGTCCCTTCAGCCTCGTTCAAGAAGGCAGAAGTATACAAATTCTGCTAGCTCTACTCAAAAGCAGTGTTGGCTGGAGATACCTTTTGAAGACGTCTTCCACTTTCAGACAGAAAGTGGAAGTGGAAACCAGTCCCCATACCTTTCTGCTACTTGCCCGTGGGAGTCTCTCCACTCACAATACCTACTCTCCCTCCCCATTCTATATAGTGCAGTAGAGCAGCTCCAAGACCACTCAATTTTCTTGGGTGATGCAGCGTAGCTTCAGAAACCAATCATGTTGGGTTTCCATGGCACAGCTGCATTGCACTGTTGAAAAGGGAGCCATTTCTCACGATTTTACCCTCGAAGTTAATTGATGTCAATTCCCTGATTAGCGGCAGGAGGTAAGAGGAAGGAGTTTTCCACTTTTTGTCTGGAAGTAAAAAACGTACAAAAAAAAAAAAAAAACAAGGTCCTTCAGGAAAAGACTCTTCTACTCACAGGAGGCTCCAAAAAGATCAGGGCCTATTCACAGGTATATGTTTTTCATTGAAATCTATAGAAACCTATCGAAACACATGAATGCATGCTTTAGGTTGCACACCAGCTTGCATCATGATGCGCATCAACCCATTACACCATTCATCAATATGCACATGATGACGTTATATAAAAAAAGTGCATTGGAAGGACAACCTTAATGCTCCTAGATTGTAAGCTCGAAAGATCAGGGCCCTTGACCCCCTCGTGTATTGTATTGTTACTGTCTTGTCTCATGTTCTGTCCCCCACTATAATGTACAGCGCTTAGCAAACCTTTTAGCGCTATATAAATACTATATAATAATAATTTTGATGAGTTTCCTTTGATTTCACTGAAGAGCGCATTGGTGTGACTACACCCTAACAACTCTAAGGTTCTTCGGCAACAGGGCTGCCTCAAGCGCCTGACTCAAAAATCAGTTGGACGGTCTCGTGTACCATGACAAATTTCTGAACGGTGTTTAAAAACTCCCTGGAGTAGAAAAAAATGGATGTTTTTCCTGGAGAACCTAATAATTTTTCAAAAAATAAATTTTCTTTTTGAACTTTTTTTTTGCATCTTTGTTTCTTTTTCATTTCAACGTAAAATAATAAATTAAAACAAAAAAGCAAAAGCAAAAAAAAAAAAAAACCTTAAGCAGTTGTCCACTACTTTCAGTCAAATGCTGTTCTATGATGCGACGGCTGAGGATGAGTGCACTTTGGGCTTGTTCACACCAAACATGTGGTGCTGTGTTTTTCTGCACACCACCGTACATGTATGGTGTAAACAAGGCAGGTAGAAAACAATTGTTTTGTCCAGGGCGTCCCTAGGCAGGTGCGGGGGGGGGTGCACGCTGCACCGGGTGACACGTATCGCACAGGGTGACACCGGACCCTCTCCACGAAAAAGGTAAGTTTCAAAGCAAGCCGACGATCCCAGCAGGATGGATCGGATCTGTGGATTGAGCAAAATGGATCGGAGTCCAATCCATTATCCTCCCCAATCCGCAGATCCGATCCATCCTGCAGGGATCGTCGTCTTGCAACCTATACGGGGTTAACTGATCTCTCCACGAAAAGGTAAGTTTTAGACCAAGCCGACGATCCCCGCAGGATGGATTGGATCTGCGGATTGAGCAAAATGGATCGGAGTCCGATCCATTATCCTCCCCAATCCGCAGATCCGATCCATCCTGCAGGGATCGTCGTCTTGCAACCTATACGGGGTTAACTGATCTCTCCACGAAAAGGTAAGTTTTAGACCAAGCCGACGATCCCCGCAGGATGGATCGGATCTGCGGATTGAGCAAAATGGATCGGAGTCCGATCCATTATCCTCCCCAATCCGCAGATCCGATCCATCTTGCAGGATCGTCGTCTTGCAACCGAAACGGGGTTAACTGATCTCTCTACGAAAAGGTAAGTTTCAAAGCAAGCCGACGATCCCCGCAGGATGGATCGGATCTGCAGATTGAGAATAATGGATCGGAGTCATCCTGCGGGGATCGTCGGAGGGGGTGTCACCAAGTGTTCTGGCACTAGTTGAAACCAACCCTAGGGACGTTCCTGGTTTTGTCTACATACATCATGTGGTGGTGTGATGAAAACCGCAGCTCAATAGACATGGTGTGAATAAGGCTGGTTATACATTATACAATTTTCCTTTAGATTGACCAAAATCAAATAATAGGAGGACAAACCTAAACACTTCAAAATATATGCAATCAGGCAGGTCCTTGCACTACATAATTGAAGGTAAATCTAAAGGAAATTGAATATGAAAAGCCCTATAAGACAAAGTCCATGTCTCCTTTTTGTCCCGTTGCCTGACCTAACCTGACCCACCTTCACCTTTCAGATGCAGTCACTTTACATCCTGGCTTTGCTGGGCACTGAATAAGTAGGCATCTGTGTAGGGGAGGGTGGGTTAAGATAGGTCAGGACAAAGGGTCAAAAAAGGTAAGTGCACTTATCCTTTAAAAGATTGCTGTTGGGATTACATTTTTATTGCCTGTATTTGTCAGCCAATCACGCGCTGAACTCTTCATAGCATAGGATCCTCGCACTTTTCAACGGCAAAGCAGCAGCTGGAATTCAACTGAAGAAGAGTGGACAACCCCTTAAGAGGACAACTCCAAGACAGAAAGGTCTTTAGCTTGGACTGAGATGACCTAGCCCCCGTCCGTAGTGGTTCACCTGCAGGCTCAGGTCCCAGTATGACTCCAAACTGGCTTTGCAGCAAGGCACAGGTAACTCTTAATTGGCTGTAGCTTTAAGCATTGGGAGACCAAAACTCTGCAGGCGTAGTAGGTCTGTGGATAGGGAGCGTCACATTTCACCAACTCCAATCTAGAGACCTTTCATTCTTGGAGGTGAAGGTTGTTCTCAATCTTATCTTTCATTTTTGGCATGTGTGGCCTGTGGTTGGGAAGCGCATCCCATTGCGCTGTAACTGTATGACAACAGTATGGAATCCTGCATGTACACAAAAACAAAAACTATCCAGATGGCTTGCTAATAATCTCATTGGCATCTGCCAATGTGCCTAACAGGTCCTAATGAAGCAGGATAAGCCCATTGGTGGAAGACATTGACTTCAAGAGCATGCAATCTAGGTAAATGTCTCATTCCAAACTACAACCACAAATCACAACGCCTGTTATCTTAAGGATCAGTCCAATTAAAATGGTTATTTGAATCACCCAGGAGCTTATTTCACCTCTTCATAGCTCAAGTCTTTTCAGTTGTGTTCCCAGCTCCATCCACCTGCCTTGGCTAGTATAACATCACTCTCACTGTTGTGTTTTATCATTTTTCATTTGTATAACAGGAAGAAGTGACGTTGCATGTAATGAGAACAGAATTCAGGTGGGGGAATGTTGGTGAATGGATCCATGAGCGATACAAGATGAGTGATTCAGACAACCAGGGTGACACTATAATGTAAATATCAGTTTTAGGTGGACTGACCTTATAGGGCTCAGTCACATGGTTTGTTTTCCCCATGTGTGACCTATATTGTTCAATATGAGGATATTTAGTATTTTTTTATAATTTTTCATTACATTCCAACAAGCATTTGGGCAGAAGATGTGCACAGTATTTATCAGATAGAGGCCTGTCCAGTAAAGTATTCGACAGGGACCACTATTCAAAAATTCAACTTTCATCCTCAGTCTGGACCAGAACACAAAGGGAAAACTCATCCAGTGACTGAACCCACCTACAGTACTGCACTGAAATATCAACACAGTGCTATTCATAGACGACCAACGACTGGTCCATCTTACTCCCCACATCACAGGGGATGAAATTGTTTTTGTTAAAGTTGTGTCAAACAACTTTAAAGGTTTCAGCAACATGAAAAGTTACATGAAAGTCTACATGATAGTTGTAGGAAAAGGTACAAAAGTAATGATGGTGTGCAGATGGCAGTACCATTGGGCCAACAACAGTTATCTCAATGTGGTACTTATTGGTTACTGCACTATGTACATCATTAGACAGTAGTATTGGTCACATTCAACTGGGATTGCTCTGTGATGTTGAAGACATTCCCTGGCACTTCCAATCCATTTGTTAATTTTTTGAAGTGGCTTGGAGAAGTTACGAAATGCCTTCAACTTTACAGAACAAGTCCAGTTGAATGTGACCAACTACTACCAGCTATACCTTGACCTGGATAAAGGAGGACTTTAACAGCGATAAGTACATCAATATTGATTTCTGCACTAAATCAGTGATTAGTCTAAAAATTGACCCAAGTTTATCTGCTTTCCAAACAGTTGCCATCTGCTGATGGGATGTAGACATCATGCTTCATTGGTTCTTTGTGCTGCATGATGTCTGCATCCCAGCAGCAGATGGCAACTGGTATAAAAACAATTCATCTGGGCGTGCTTACAATTATAGAGAATCTCCAGAAAAACATGATCTGTAGATCCAGGTAGGAGAATGTGATGATGTGCCTCCACTATGGAGCTGTCCATCTCCCAAGGACTGATACTTGGAGCATGTGAATTGGACTTCAGCCCCGTAGATGTCTGAGGATTTCAACAAGGTGTGTCCATGCAAGGGCTGCACCCATACAAGTGGAGCTGCGCATCCTCCAAGTTCTGGTTCCTGGCACACATGTACCCCCCCTGCTCTACACTGTGACTGTGCAGGGGATGCACCCATACATGGAACCAGTGCTCCTAAATCTGACATCTCTGTAGCAGAGGCAAATGTCATTTACATTACTACACTCCTTACTACTGATCCAAAGATCAGGACTATCTGGAGAAGCCCTTTAGAAGGAGATTGGAAACCAATCCCAAAAAATTTCTTCTGCAGTGATGAGCTCTTTACAAGGGATGTGTTCACCTTTGCTACACAGTACATTCAGAAAGTCAGTCCCTGAATTCCCAGGCCCATTTATCAGCTTTGCATTAGATACAACAGGCTGCAGTCACAAGCACCTGGGCCTGCACTACTCCTGACCATGGTGGCTTCTACTAAGGATGCTGTTATTGGACATGATTCAGTCTGATCTATCAGATGCTTCTGCAATACATGGCATTTGTTTTGAGCTCTTAAAAGTGGAAATATGAACAAAGCATATCCCTCTATAGTGTGTGCGTGTCTCAATTATTAGCACTAAGTGTTATTTCTGTCTGCTGCTTCATTCCTCTGCTATCAGCAGGAATCACTTCTGACAAGTTTTCTTGACACCAAAAGAAAAATGGTGACAGGGGAGGGACCTCCAGCAGAATGACAACCTCAGCTCTATTCCTGTGAGCTGTATGTAGGGTGCGTGTTCCTTTCCTCCAATCAGCTGTCAGAGCTCTCCTCACTGAGCTCTGCAGTGTGTAATTTCAGCTCTCCGCCCCATGCTTTTCGAACTCTGAGACAAGCTTTAGAAATTCTGGATTTTGAATGGTGGTAGAGAAGAGTACACTGAAGATAAACAGGTACAACTTATGTAGGAGGATTTGTTTCATCTCTGTGTATCACCTGAGGCCGGTCACTTCACTGGGTATATCTAAGGGTTTACCACCACTTTAACTTATTTAGACAGCTCTCAGAGAGAAATTGGCCAGTCAGACGTGCACATAAGGGTGAGAAATTATTTAAGCCCCAACGTTTTGGATTCTCAGCTTGTGTTTCCTGCACCCCAAGCTGTGCTTGCTGGTCCTGAATTGCCTGGATTACCTATTTTTTGTAATGGCTCAGTAATTATCCCCTTTTCAGATCTGTAAATTGTAACCCAACTCAAAGTATTTAGCAGCCTCTTCATATGGAGCGGGTGACCATGACTGACCAGGACTGTGTAGAAAAGAGCTTGAGTTTTGCCAATACAGGCCTGGACATTGTCTACACCATAAAAAGGTAAGAGCCTACAGATGTGCATTCACATTTGACATTTTCCAGGAAACTCATGTTAAAGCATCAAAAGACATCAGCAATTCCCAATACTAGGGATGGTTTCTCCAAAGATGATTCCAGAAGACATTTCTGAAAAAGATAATATACGGCAAGATTCTGATTAGCCAACTCTACAGAGTTTACCAGAAAGCCTGGAACAGGTGGGCCGGTCTCCTAAACTTCTTTATAGTGGATAGGATGACCCTGGAGTACAGGATTCTGGTAACCATTAGCTGAATAGAACAATCAACATTATTCTGTCTATGGCTATCAAAGCTCTTTTGAGTTCTTGTCTGGTTACCAGTTATACCTTAAGCTGCAACTTCAAGAACCTGGTAAAGTTATTTGCTTTACTGTTAATGAATTCATCAGTCTTCTGTATTAGTCTCTGGATTTCTTCATCTTCCTGAGAGTCTTCCTCTTCCTGTAAGGGGACAAAATACAGTTGATCTGTCACTTTAATGTGTATGCATGGGACAAAAAAAAAAAAAGGACATTTCTGCACTGTATGCACATTTCCTGTATTTTATCCCACTAAAATCTCTGTAAATCAGGGTTTCGCAACCAGGGTTCCTCCAGAGGTTCCTTGGGCAATTTCTGCCTCTCATGTAAGTTCACGACACCATTGATCTTTTTTAATTCTCTCCAATGGCCACAACTGTAAGGAGTATTCTTCCCACTGGCCACCACACTAATGTATCATGAGTTGTAGATATAGTAACTTTTAGCAGGGGTTCCCTGAGACCAGAAAGTTATTTCAAGGGTTCCTCTGTGTTAAAAAGTTTTGGAATGGCTGCTGTAAATACAAAAAAAACCCCTTGATAATCCTGCTGAAAATCCAGCTCCTAATTTCCTCTTATTGGCTTCATCACTGCCTCTGTGGCACCCCAACCAGCTTCCTTTGATGATGTCACAAGAAGTAATACAAATGGTTACTCACTACAGGAACCAAAGTAGAAGAAATTAAATAAATGCTAGGCCATGATCTAAAAAGGGGAGATAAGGGCTTGGCAGGAAATGTTGGCCATGTCAGGAGATCACCTTAAAGTGAATCTGTGTTAAAAACAGAGGGATATTTACTAAAAGTGGAGCACTCAGAATCTGTACATGATAGCCAATCAGCTTCTAAATTCAGCTTGTTCAATTATGCTTTGACAATAAAACCTGGAAGCGGATTGGTTTCTATGCAGAGCTGCACCAGATTTTGCACCATGCAGTATTAGTAAATACCCCCCACAGTGTTTTCTAGATGACAAAGTAACGATGCCATGACCATCTGTTTAGCCATGAGAGGGATGCATGCAAAAGCCACAAATGGTTTAATAGCAATGCTGCACTCCTCTTGAAAATGCGGGTTTCCTGGCACTCTCTTCCCCCTAAACGGTTAAACATTTTCTAGGAAACCTCTGTGAATGTTCTTACAGTGAACCTGTAGCCAGGCTATGAACATTCAACTCTTTATAGATTCTTAACAAGCTTTAAAGCATGCCCTCACTAATCTCTGTAGCTGCAGGAACAATGGAACATTTAATCCTCACTGTTCACTGCAGAAACACTGACGTTCTTCAAGTCATTTTTTCAGCAACTCAAGTTTCCATCCCAGTATTGACCCAGCAGCTCTGCACTCTCCTACCAACTGTGACTTAACAGCTCAGCTCATTGCGATACTCACCCCTTCAGTAGAGACTCAGGAGCCAGAAGTTCAGCTTCCCCTGGCATCCATTCCCCAGCAGCTCAGCATCCTCTTTCAGCAGTGACCCAGTAGCTCAGCTACCCCCATCCCAACATGACCCAGCAGCTCAGCTTCCCATGATTTTTCTACCAGCAGCTCAGCTCCTCCTGCTTCTCCCTCCCAGGAGTGACCCAGCAGCTCTGCTCCTCCTGTTTCTCCCTCCCAAGAGTGACCCAGCAGCTCAGTTTCCGATGATTTTACTCCCATCAGGTCAGCCCCTCCCTGCTTCTCCCTCCCAGCAGTGGCATAGCTTCCCCTTCCAGCAATTACCCTGTAGCCTTTCAATCTGTAATGTAAACAAAGAGCACATGATCTCAGAGGGCAGAACAAAAACAGATGCACTGCTGAAAAAGCAAACTTTAATACTGTCAGTGCTTCAACTGTGAATCTTGAGGATGACCTGCTCCGCAGTAACTGGATCTAAAGGGGTCAGTGAGGGCATATTTCAAAGCTCATTTACCGCTTGTTAAGAATCAGTACATATTTACAACATATCTGTGGCCAGGTTATAGAATCTTGAGAGCAGCAGACAGTATGAACATATTATACTATACCTCATCGCTGCGGTCATCTGGGTAGTCATAGCTTATGTCAGTATTAAAGCCTTTTTGTAGAAGCTCTTCTAGACTGCTGGCAAATACATAAAGCACTTCATCTTCATAGCCAAACACATGCCCATCTTCTCCCATAAGAACTATCCACTGTGGGAATGTAGGCATGCCTTCTGAGCTCTCCAGGATGCCAAGGACTTCCATTTTGGTTGGTTCAGGAAGGTAAACCTCTCCCCAAACCTCAAGCTTATACTGCTCGCCGGAGTACACTGTGCCGTCCAGTCCACAGATACGTATGTACATATCACTCATGACTTCGTTGTCTGGTGGACGTATTATGGCACCTCGGTTTTCCATCACAAAGTCAGATACCAAGGAAAGATTGCCAGCTGCAGGTGGAGAATAGAAATACATGAATATTACGATTAGCAAGCAAAGTCCTGACAGTATCACAATACCTAAAGTACAATATGGGTAGTAACCCTTTTACTGACATAAAGGTAATGGCATAGAAACAAACTCATGACCGCAAGAACAGCTGTGTGTTTACTTTTTAAGAGCAGACTGCTGGCCATATTGTAGATCTGATCCAGTGGCTTTACAGCCACTTTATTACTTCTATGGTCCCCAGATTCCCCTGCTTCTCCTGAGAGCCTGAGACTGGAAAAAAAAAAAAAAGACAACAGGATGGGGAATGGGGAGAGATAGAGGAATACTCATTCCTCCATTTCTCTTGTGAAGAAGTGCTCAGCTGTGAGCATTTCGGTGTGCAGGTGACTGAAAACTCCATTTCGATCAGAGTAGCTTGATATTTCTATAAGGAGTACCCATCACTCAAATACTACTATCACATATGGATAATTATGAATATCATAGTTTGTTGCTGGCACCTGCAGTCATAATGGGGATTTACTAAAACTGGTGCAGCTGCGCAGAGTAACCAATCAGCTTCTAACTTCAGCTTGTTCAATTAAGCTTTGACAAAAAAGAAAATCTAGAAGCTGATTGGTTACTCTGCTCAGCTGCACCAGCTTCTGTGTGCACCAGATTTAGTAAATCTCTTCCACAGAGTCTTGACATATTTGATATCTATTTGCTCAACTTATTGTGTATATTATTGTTTATATTTTACAGAAAATTTGGGTATTTTATTGTATTTATGTGCACTAAAAAATAATTTTTTTACTGAAAATATACTGTAGATTTGTAAAAAATCTGTGCTAACAAAATAAATTTGCAATTGCCAGGTTTTTATTATGTGGTCCTTTTGCCATAAAGTGTAACCAAAAACTGATTTTTCAATTCAGGGTAGATGCTTAGAGGTGAGATAGCTGCACCTGAACTCCCAACTCTGTCCACCACACTAAATGGCGCCCCCAGCCCATATTTGCGACATCAACTGGCCATTAGTGGATCCGAAATTGGTGACAATG
The DNA here is from genome assembly GCF_062004578.1 of Staurois parvus. NCBI lineage: Eukaryota > Metazoa > Chordata > Amphibia > Anura > Ranidae > Staurois > Staurois parvus. Next base: position 827,529 of record NW_028318804.1, read on the forward strand.
CTAAAGAACTGCTAAATAAGGGGTAGGCAGAGAACTCTCTGGGAGGTCCTGAACAGCAGTAAAGACCTGGCAGGGACAGATCTCTGCCACAACCCATCCACAATCCAAGGCAAAAAGGTAATTGAATGGTAAATATAATGCAGTTGAGGGGAATAGCAGATCATGCAGATGGTATACTTGGTTTTTTAAAGGATGAAGACTGTAGCGTATTTTTGAACCTGAAAACTAAAGGGCAACTCCAGTCGTGTCTAAGCGTACATCTTCATTGCATATTACCATGGCATTACTATGAGGCTAGGTTGAGCAAAATGCTGGATATCCAGCTGTTAACGCAAGAAAGCTGCAGAGATAAATTGACCGTCACCCGTCCCTTGCTTTAGAGTTGGTCTCTTAGTTTTTTAGCTTCCTCTGTTGTTCAGCTCCTCAGAACACAACAGACACCTCGACATCTTAACTCATCCTGCCCTCCTGACACTGCCATGGGAGCAGGTATGCACAAAGAAGCAGGGCTTAAACACAAGGATTAATTTTAAGATCCCAAAATACGATATAATCTTCACAAGTGCAGAACAGGGCAACGTCTTGCTTCCCCAGGAAGTATTTGGAAGTTAAATCACAACCACTGAATGAACAGATGTAATGCAAGGTAAACCATAGTGGGCATGAAATGGTAGCAGAACCTTCAAGTTTCAAAGATCAGGACAACAGGCTTGAGATACTAAAAATAGCGAAACCTTCAGGACTCTTGGCTTGTAGATCAGTCTGTTCGCTCTCTTCTCACCATCAAATCGGCAAAGGTTTTTCTCGGATCCTTGCTCTTTTTTTCCTGATGTTGGAAGTCTTGACTTTGAAGCTAGACTACTTCAAGGTTCCATCTGGAGGAGGTGTCCCAAAGTCACAAACACATCCTAGAATTGCTAAAAGTTACATATTGAATAGCTGATGCTCTAAATTTTCATCTGTTATGTTCAGTAAGGAAATGTTAAGTCCTTTCAAGACACCAGCATGTAAGTAGGTTTACTTCATATGGTAATACTGAATAATGGAACAACCTCTCTTTAATGGTCAGGAGAACTCCTCGTGTATCTACTGTTCAGTAAACGGTCATTCAGTCTTTACATTTAAGGAGAAACTCTTGGATGGGTACTGAGGAGCACCTAGTACAAAAGTTCATATCACTTAAAGACCTTTTAGAAACATTAATTAAGAACAACAAATACAACCAACGTGTTTCGGAGGAAGGGCCTCACTTCTTCAGAGTTTGAGTAGTAGATGTTATTAGAATCACAATGGAATGCACTAGAGGACCTACATTAAGGCTATTGTCTTCTAACAGCACTGACAATGGACAGCTGGAGAGGTAGAGAGATAGAAGCAACCAAGGTCACCATACTTTCATCACAGATCAGCTTCTTTGAAGGAAGACGCACTTCACTGTATTATATTATATTCATCCGAGTCAATTCTCACTTCTGCCGGTTCAGTGCTATCACACACACACATCAGGCATTACTTTGAAAGAGCTCAAGGAGTGCCTCTGAAGGTGGTCCCAATAAGAGGGTCTTAACAGTGACCACATCAAAGGCTGTATCCACTCTTGCATTACTTCCAGATATTGGTACCTTCAAAGATAAGTGACATGAACGTCGCTGACTTCATGATGTGGATTGTTCAGTCAATGACCTGAACGTGTCTATTGGGATTCTTAAGAAGCTTGAGAATCATAGCTTGCAAAGTGTCCAAATCAACCTTATCAAAGGCAGCCGGCAATCAAGTCGCTTTAGGAGCGGGAAACATCGGAGCTGGAAACTAATACAGCCATCTTGTCATCCATGCATATGCAGTGCAAAAGGTGAAATGATATTCCGGGGATACCATGTATTCAGCTACTGGAGGCTTGCTATGACCCTTTGTTGATTCTACAAGCAACGGCAATTAAGTGACCCCTGCACAGTTTATATTTATGGTCCTAAACTAACCACATACATTTCAACCAGACTGACTACGCCAAGACAGAAGAATATAAAAGGTAACTATACTTTTAAATGGCTAAATCCAAACTGACTCCCGCCATACTAAATTTGCCATAAATCAGTGGATGAGTTGGTCCAAGCCAGACAGTGCTACATTCCTCTTCTCAGCTGGCTGTGCATGCGCAATCCATTCACCATAGGCCATAATGCAGAAGCGGTCTCCCAGTAGGCGTGTAGGGATGAGGCTTTTTCATTAGGATCCATACAGAAAAGAGGCCCTGCATGCTGAGGTATAGTCCATGGCTCACACACTGACTCATCAACGGATCCAAAATGAGTTGGTATAGCTTAATCGAGTTCTATAGTCACAGTGTATACTTTCATTTTATAACATCACCCTTGTAATAGCAATACAAACAATAGTTATTTTTGACAATCCAATATAAGATTACTTGAAAAAAATCAAATTTCATCTTGTGAGTGCTGCCTGTCAGCTGACATCTCTTTCCATAATTTCCTGGATTCCCTGCATGCTTTGCAGCTTCTACTCTGCTGTTCACTTTCAATTTCCAAGGACTACATAGCCCATGGTACCTTGCTATCTGCAAGAATTGATTGCTGTACCGACTCCGCCTCCTGAAACTCATTCTCTGTAGATCAGAAGGCAGGCTCTGTGAAATGTATGACACAGCAGTGCCACCCACAGGACATAGTGAATATGTTGCAGAATTCAAGGAAGTAAATGTGTGGGGTTTTTCAATCTCTGTACAATCGCTTTTAGATTTACTAAAACTATATAATATAATGACACACCTAAACCATCCATTTAATTTATATCCAATCAGGCAGGTTCTTACACTACATACTTGATGTTAGATCTAAAGGAGGTTGTGCAATCAGATTGTATAGTGTGTGGTTGGCTTAACCACTTGACGCCAAATCACGTACATGTATGTCATTTGGCATTAAGTGGTTGTAGGCATCATCCCAGTTTCGTTTTTTTATCCAGCAGCTGGATTTTATGTAAAAGTCATCCTAACAGCCACTCAGTGTCCTCCATCCCTCTCTGCCAATCCCTCCACTGGCCTTCACTCGGTGTCCTCCACCCCTCTCTGCCAATCCCTCCACTGCCCTCCACTCAGTGTCCTCCACCCCTCTCTGCCAATCCCTCCACTGCCCTCCACTCAGTGTCCTCCACCCCTCTCTGCCAATCCCTCCACTGGCCTCCACTCAGTGTCCTCCACCCCTCTCTGCCAATTCCTCCACTGGCCTCCACTCAGTGTCCTCCACCCCTCTCTGCCCATCCCTCCAGTGGCCTCCACTCAGTGTCCTCCACCCCTCTCTGCCCATCCCTCCACTGACCTCCACTCAGTGTCCTCCATCCCTCTCTGCCAATCCCTCCACTGACCTCCACTCAGTGTCCTCCATCCCTCTCTGCCCATCCCTCCACTGACCTCCACTCAGTGTCCTCCATCCCTCTCTGCCAATCCCTCCACTGGCCCCCACTCAGTGTCCTCCACCCCTCTCTGCCAATCCCTCCACTGGCCTCCACTCAGTATCCTCCACCCCTCTCTGCCAATCCCTCCACTGGCCTCCACTCAGTATCCTCCACCCCTCTCTGCCAATCCCTCTACTGGCCCCCACTCAGTGTCCTCCACCCCTCTCTGCCAATCCCTCCACTGGCTTCTCATTGCCCAATGGATAAAATTCAAAATATTAACAATAACATATAAAGCCATTTATAACTCTGCCCCAAATTACATCACCAATCTTGTCTCCAAATATCACCCAAACCATCCTCTCTGCTCCTCGCAAGACCTCCTGCTCTCTAGCTCTCTTGTCTCCTCCTCCTCCCATGCTCATCTCCAGGACTTCTCCAGAGCCTCCACCATCCTCTGGAACTCTCTACCACAATCTATCAGACTGTCGCCTACTCTGCTCACTTTTAGGCGATCTCTGAAAACCTCTCTCTTCAGGGAAGCCTATCCTGCCTTCAGATAATAATGGAATCTTCTACTCTTCCTACCAGTCCATCCCCCACAGTTACTACCTTTTGTACCACTAGCCCCTCCCTCTTAGATTGTAAGCTCCAAGGAGCAGGGCCCTCCTATCCCTCTTGTATTGAACTCTATTGTTGCTGTATTGTGTCCCTTTATATTGCAAACTGTTGGAGCCATATAAATCCTGTATAATAATAATAACCATCCCCCCTCCCCATCCACGACTTGACTTACGGTTATTTTTCAGATTGCAGCTGAGCACCCGGGCTTCACTGTTTCGGTCCTGATCCATGGGAGCAATCTTCATGGGAGAGTCTTGTAGCTTCATTTCCGTTTCAGTGTCCTTGGTATATCCGTTTTTCCTATTGTAGAAAACAAGACATTGATATTTTTAGTTATTTTTCCTCCAATGAAACCCCCAGAATAGGGATGGCCCAATCGTAAAAGCAGAACTTAGCCCTGTACACTTGGCTCCCCATGTACATTCTGGGCACACCTCGGTGCCGGGATGAATTAACTCTTGTGCGCATGCGTGGGAAATATGTTATGCCGGCCAATCAAGGTGGTCAAAGTCCCCACACCCAGAAAGAAAATGTAGACGCTGGCGAGGAAGCTCACAGACGTTGCATCACTGGAGAGGAGGAGTGTATTGGAGGGCTTTGTTCTGCTTTAAAGGAAAATGCTGCATTGCAACATGCAATACATTTTCTGTTGCTCCTACGACAAAGGGAAAACTCCCTAATGTGACACAGCATAGGATTTAGCCATTCCTTACCCTATACAAAATGGAATTTCAGATATACTTATAGTAGATACTTTAAAGTCCAACTCTGGGAAATGATAAAATCATCCCTTGCAGTGGGGCTGTGCCTGCACTGCAAAGTTTTATTGCTTGTTTAGGTCTACGGACATAGAAAAGCAAATGTATCCAAACATCCGCTCCTCCCTGCTGCTACGTTAATTCTTGCATTGTCATCAAGACCAATGCATGCTCCATAG